>NW_027510543.1:0-33056 GCF_048772815.1 Callospermophilus lateralis | reverse complement strand
CCTAGTTGAAGCATTCGTTTGCAGGAAGAGTTTGAATTTTTATGTTTCACTCTGTTTTCTCCTATATTGACAGATGCAGTTCGAACTCTAAATCAAACACGGTTTGTGCTAGCTTCTTGAAACTTGACACAAATAACAGTAGTTCTACGTTCTATCTCTAAGGTTTGTTTCCTCTTGATGTAGTCTTAAGCAAAGACTGGTGAATAACTCATTCACTGAAAGGCATTGTTAGGCTGCCAAAAAACTACAGTCTCCTGAAATCACAACATATATTTTTTTCTTCTGACCTTCATGATACTTTCAAGTAATGAGCAGTACACCAATCAAACTTGGATACCCAAGTTTCGTTCTCCTAGGTTGAAGCATTCGTTTGCAGTAACAGTTTGAATTTTTAGGTTTCACTCTGTTTTCTCCTATATTGACAGATGCAGTTCGAACTCTAAATCAAACACACTTTGTGCTAGCTTCTTGAAACTTGACACAATACAGTAGTTCTACGTTCTATCTCTAAGTTTTGTTTCCTCTTGATGTAGCCTAATGCAGGGACTGTGAATAACACTTATATGGAAAGGGGTTGCCAAACTTCCAAACACTATAGTCTCCTGAAATCTCAACATATATTTTTTCATCCAATCTTCATGATACATTCACGTAATGATCAGTACACCAATCCCCCTTGAATGCCCAAGTTTAGTTCTCCTAGATTGAAGCATTCGTTTCCACGAACAGTTTGAATTTTTAGGTTTCACTCTGTTTTCTCCTATATTGACAGATGCAGTACGAACTCTATATCAACACGGTTTGTGCTAGCTTCTTGAAACTTGACACAATACAGTAGTTCTACGTTCTATCTCTAAGGTTTGTTTCCTCTTGATGTAGCCTTAAGCAGAGACTGGAGAATAACTCATTCAATGAAAGGCGTTGTTAGGCTGCCAAAAAACAACAGTCTCCTGAAATCACAACACATATTTTTTCTTCCGACCTTCATGATACTTTCAAGTAATGAGCAGTACACCAATCAAACTTGGATGCCCAAGTTTCGTTCTCCTAGGTTGAAGCATTCGTTTGCAGTAACAGTTTGAATTTTTACGTTTCACTCTGTTTTCTCCTATATTGACAGATGCAGTTCGAACTCTAAATCAAACAAAGTTTGTGCTAGCTTCTTGAAACTTGACACAATACAGTAGTTCTACGTTCTATCTCTAAGTTTTGTTTCCTCTTGATGTAGCCTAATGCAGGGACTGCGAATAACACTTATATGGAAAGGGGTTGCCAAACTTCCAAACACTAGAGTCTCCTGAAATCTCAACATATATTTTTTCATCCAATCTTCATGATACATTCACGTAATGATCAGTACACCAATCCCACTTGGATGCCCAAGTTTAGTTCTCCTTGATTGAAGCATTCGTTTCAGGAACAGTTTGAATTTTTAGGTTTCACTCTGTTTTCTCCTATATTGACAGATGCAGTTCGAACTCTAAATCAACACGGTTTGTGCTAGCTTCTTGAAACTTGACACAATACAATAGTTCTACGTTCTATCTCTAAGGTTTGTTTCCTCTTGATGTAGCCTTAAGCAGAGACTGGAGAATAACTCATTCAATGAAAGGCGTTGTTAGGCTGCCAAAAAACTACAGTCTCCTGAAATCACAACATATATTTTTTCTTCCGACCTTCATGATACTTTCAAGTAATGAGCAGTACACCAATCAAACTTGGATGCCCTAGTTTCGTTCTCCTAGGTTGAAGCATTCGTTTGCAAGAACAATTTGAATTTTTACGTTTCAATCTGTTTTCTCCTATATTGACACAGGCAGTTAGAACTCTAAATCAACACGGTTTGTGCTAGCTTCTTGAAACTTGACACAATACAGTAGTTCTACGTTCTATCTCTAAGGTTTGATTCCTCTTGATGTAGCCTTAAGCAGAGACTGGAGAATAACTCATTCAATGAAAGGCGTTGTTAGGCTGCCACAAAACTACAGTCTCCTGAAATCACAACACATATTTTTTCTTCCGACCTTCATGATACTTTCAAGTAATGAGCAGTACACCAATCAAACTTGGATGCCCAAGTTTCGTTCTCCTAGGTTGAAGCATTCGTTTGCAGTAACACTTTGAATTTTTAGGTTTCACTCTGTTTTCTCCTATATTGACAGATGCAGTTCGAACTCTAAATCAAACACACTTTGTGCTAGCTTCTTGAAACTTGACACAATACAGTAGTTCTACGTTCTATCTCTAAGTTTTGTTTTCCTCTTGATGTAGCCTAATGCAGGGACTGCGAATAACACTTATATGGAAAGGGGTTGCCAAACTTCCAAACACTACAGTCTCCTGAAATCTCAACATATATTTTTTCATCCAATCTTCATGATACATTCACGTAATGATCAGTACACCAATCCCACTTGGATGCCCAAGTTTAGTTCTCCTTGATTGAAGCATTCGTTTCCAGGAACAGTTTGAATTTTTAGGTTTCACTCTGTTTTCTCCTATATTGACAGATGCAGTTCGAACTCTAAATCAACACGGTTTGTGCTAGCTTCTTGAAACTTGACACAATACAGTAGTTCTACGTTCTATCTCTAAGGTTTGTTTCCTCTTGATGTAGCCTTAAGCAGAGACTGGAGAATAACTCATTCAATGAAAGGCGTTGTTAGGCTGCCAACAAAACTACAGTCTCCTGAAATCACAACACATATTTTTTCTTCCGAACTTCCTGATACTTTCAAGTAATGAGCAGTACACCAATCAAACTTGGATGCCCTAGTTTCGTTCTTCTAGGTTGAAGCATTCGTTTGCAGTAAGTTTGAATTTTTAGGTTTCACTCTGTTTTCTCCTATATTGACAGATGCAGTTCGAACTCTAAATCAAACAAAGTTTGTGCTAGCTTCTTGAAACTTGACACAATACAGTACTTCTATGTTCTATCTCTAAGTTTTGTTTCCTCTTGATGTAGCCTAATGCAGGGACTGCGAATAACACTTATATGGAAAGGGGTTGCCAAACTTCCAAACACTAGAGTCTCCTGAAATCTCAACATATATTTTTTCATCCAATCTTCATGATACATTCACGTAATGATCAGTACACCAATCCCACTTGAATGCCCAAGTTTAGTTCTCCTAGATTGACGCATTCGTTTCCAGGAACAGTTTGAATTTTTAGGTTTCACTCTGTTTTCTCCTATATTGACAGATGCAGTACGAACTCTAAATCAACACGGTTTGTGCTAGCTTCTTGAAACTTGACACAATACAGTAGTTCTACGTTCTATCTCTAAGGTTTGTTTCCTCTTGATGTAGCCTTAAGCAGAGACTGGAGAATAAGTCATTTAATGAAAGTCGTGGTTAGGCTGCCACAAAACTACAGTCTCCTGAAATCACAACACATATTTTTTCTTCCGACCTTCATGATACTTTCAAGTAATGAGCAGTACACAAATCAAACTTGGATGCCCTAGTTTCTTTCTTCTAGGTTGAAGCATTCGTTTGCAGTAACAGTTTGAATTTTTAGGTTGCACTCTGTTTTCTCCTATATTGACAGATGCAGTTCTAACTCTAAATCAACACGGTTTCTGCTAGCTTCTTGAAACTTGACACAATACAGTAGTTCTATGTTCTATCTATCTCTAAGGTTTGTTTCGTCTTGATGTAGCCTTAAGCAGAGACTGGAGAATAACTCATTCAATGAAAGGCGTTGTTAGGCTGCCAAAAAACTACAGTCTCCTGAAATCACAGCATATATTTTTTCTTCCGACCTTCGTGATACTTTCAAGTAATGAGCAGTACACAAATCAAACTTGGATGCCCAAGTTTCGTTCTCCTAGGTTGAAGCATTCGTTTGCAGTAACAGTTTGAATTTTTAGTTTCACTCTGTTTTCTCCTATATTGACAGATGCAGTTCGAACTCTAAATCAAACAAAGTTTGTGCTAGCTTCTTGAAACTTGACACAATACAGTAGTTCTACGTTCTATCTCTAAGTTTTGTTTCCTCTTGATGTAGCCTAATGCAGGGACTGCGAATAACACTTATATGGAAAGGGGTTGCCAAACTTCCAAACACTAGAGTCTCCTGAAATCTCACATATATTTTTTCATCCAATCTTCATGATACATTCACGTAATGATCAGTACACCAATCCCACTTGGATGCCCAAGTTTAGTTCTCCTAGATTGAAGCATTCGTTTCCACGAACAGTTTGAATTTTTAGGTTTCACTCTGTTTTCTCCTATATTGACAGATGCAGTACGAACTCTATATCAACACGGTTTCTGCTAGCTTCTTGAAACTTGACACAATACAGTAGTTCTATGTTCTATCTATCTCTAAGGTTTGTTTCGTCTTGATGTAGCCTTAAGCAGAGACTGGAGAATAACTCATTCAATGAAAGGCGTTGTTAGGCTGCCAAAAAACTACAGTCTCCTGAAATCACAGCATATATTTTTTCTTCCGACCTTCGTGATACTTTCAAGTAATGAGCAGTACACAAATCAAACTTGGATGCCCAAGTTTCGTTCTCCTAGGTTGAAGCATTCGTTTGCAGTAACAGTTTGAATTTTTAGGTTTCACTCTGTTTTCTCCTATATTGACAGATGCAGTTCGAACTCTAAATCAAACAAAGTTTGTGCTAGCTTCTGAAACTTGACACAATACAGTAGTTCTACGTTCTATCTCGAAGTTTTGTTTCCTCTTGATGTAGCCTAATGCAGGGACTGCGAATAACACTTATATGGAAAGGGGTTGCCAAACTTCCAAACACTAGAGTCTCCTGAAATCTCAACATATATTTTTTCATCCAATCTTCATGATACATTCACGTAATGATCAGTACACCAATCCCACTTGGATGCCCAAGTTTAGTTCTCCTTGATTGAAGCATTCGTTTCCAGGAACAGTTTGAATTTTTAGGTTTCACTCTGTTTTCTCCTATATTGACAGATGCAGTTCGAACTCTAAATCAACACGGTTTGTGCTAGCTTCTTGAAACTTGACACAATACAGTAGTTCTACGTTCTATCTCTAAGGTTTGTTTCCTCTTGATGTAGCCTTAAGCAGAGACTGGAGAATAACTCATTCAATGAAAGGCGTTGTTAGGCTGCCACAAAACTACAGTCTCCTGAAATCACAACACATATTTTTTCTTCCGACCTTCATGATACTTTCAAGTAATGAGCAGTACACCAATCAAACTTGGATGCCCTAGTTTCGTTCTTCTAGGTTGAAGCATTCGTTTGCAGTAACAGTTTGAATTTTTAGGTTTCACTCTGTTTTCTCCTATATTGACAGAGGCAGTTCTAACTCTAAATCAACACGGTTTGTGCTAGCTTCTTGAAACTTGACACAATACAGTAGTTCTACGTTCTATCTGTACGGTTTGTTTCCTCTTGATGTAGCCTTAAGCAGAGACTAAAGAATAACTCATTCAATGAATGGCGTTGTTAGGCTGCCAAAAAACTACAGTCTCCTGAAATGACAACATATATTTCTTCTTCCGACCTTCATGATACTTTCAAGTAATGAGCAGTACACCAATCAAACTTGGATGCCCAAGTTTCGTTCTCCTAGGTTGAAGCATTCGTTTGCAGTAACAGTTTGAATTTTTAGGTTTCACTCTGTTTTCTCCTATATTGACAGATGTAGTTCAAACTCTAAATCAAACACGGTTTATGCTAGCTTGTTGAAACTTGACACAATACAGGAGTTCTACGTTCTATCTCTAAGGTTTGTTTCATCTTGATGTAGCCTTAAGCAGAGACTGGAGAATAACTCATTCAATGAATGGCGTTGTTAGCCTGCCAAAAAACTACAGTCTCCTGAAATGACAACATATATTTCTTCTTCCGACCTTCATGATACTTTCAAGTAATGAGCAGTACACCAATCAAACGTGGATGCCCAAGTTTCGTTCTCCTAGGTTGAAGCAGTCGTTTGCAGTAAGTTTGAATTTTTAGGTTTCACTCTGTTTTCTCCTATATTGACAGATGCAGTTCGAACTCTAAATCAAACAAAGTTTGTGCTAGCTTCTTGAAACTTGACACAATACAGTACTTCTATGTTCCATCTCTAAGTTTTGTTTCCTCTTGATGTAGCCTAATGCAGGGACTGCGAATAACACTTATATGGAAAGGGGTTGCCAAACTTCCAAACACTAGAGTCTCCTGAAATCTCAACATATATTTTTTCATCCAATCTTCATGATACATTCACGTAATGATCAGTACACCAATCCCACTTGAATGCCCAAGTTTAGTTCTCCTAGATTGAAGCATTCGTTTCCAGGAACAGTTTGAATTTTTAGGTTTCACTCTGTTTTCTCCTATATTGACAGATGCAGTACGAACTCTAAATCAACACGGTTTGTGCTAGCTTCTTGAAACTTGACACAATACAGTAGTTCTACGTTCTATCTCTAAGGTTTGTTTCCTCTTGAGGTAGCCTTAAGCAGAGACTGGAGAATAACTCATTTAATGAAAGTCGTGGTTAGGCTGCCACAAAACTACAGTCTCCTGATATCACAACACATATTTTTTCTTCCGACCTTCATGATACTTTCAAGTAATGTGCAGTACACAAATCAAACTTGAATGCCCTAGTTTCTTTCTTCTAGGTTGAAGCATTCGTTTGCAGTAACAGTTTGAATTTTTAGGTTTCACTCTGTTTTCTCCTATATTGACAGATGCAGTTCTAACTCTAAATCAACACGGTTTGTGCTAGCTTCTTGAAACTTGACACAATACAGTAGTTCTATGTTCTATCTATCTCTAAGTTTTGTTTCCTCTTGATGTAGCCTATTGCAGGGACTGCGAATAACACTTATATGGAAAGGGGTTGCCAAACTTCCAAACACTAGAGTCTCCTGAAATCTCAACATATATTTTTTCATCCAATCTTCATGATACATTCACGTAATGATCAGTACACCAATCCCACTTGGATGCCCAAGTTTAGTTCTCCTTGATTGAAGCATTCGTTTCCAGGAACAGTTTGAATTTTTAGGTTTCACTCTGTTTTCTCCTATATTGACAGATGCAGTTCGAACTCTAAATCAACACGGTTTGTGCTAGCTTCTTGAAACTTGACACAATACAGTAGTTCTACGTTCTATCTCTAAGGTTTGTTTCCTCTTGATGTAGCCTTAAGCAGAGACTGGAGAATAACTCATTCAATGAAAGGCGTTGTTAGGCTGCCACAAAACTACAGTCTCCTGAAAATCACAACACATATTTTTTCTTCCGACCTTCATGATACTTTCAAGTAATGAGCAGTACACCAATCAAACTTGGATGCCCTAGTTTCGTTCTTCTAGGTTGAAGCATTCGTTTGCAGTAACAGTTTGAATTTTTAGGTTTCACTCTGTTTTCTCCTATATTGACAGAGGCAGTTCTAACTCTAAATCAACACGGTTTGTGCTAGCTTCTGAAACTTGACACAATACAGTAGTTCTACGTTCTATCTGTACGGTTTGTTTCCTCTTGATGTAGCCTTAAGCAGAGACTGGAGAATAACTCATTCAATGAATGGCGTTGTTAGGCTGCCAAAAAACTACAGTCTAATGTAATGACAACATATATTTTTTCTTCCGACCTTCATAATACTTTCAAGTAATGAGCAGTACACCAATCAAACTTGGATGCCCAAGTTTCGTTCTCCTAGGTTGAAGCATTCGTTTGCAGTAACAGTTTGAATTTTTAGGTTTCACTCTGTTTTCTCCTATATTGACAGATGTAGTTCGAACTCTAAATCAAACACGGTTTATGCTAGCTTGTTGAAACTTGACACAATACAGTAGTTCTACGTTCTATCTATCTCTAAGGTTTGTTTCGTCTTGATGTAGCCTTAAGCAGAGACTGGAGAATAACTCATTCAATGAAAGGCGTTGTTAGGCTGCCAAAAAACTACAGTCTCCTGAAATCACAGCATATATTTTTTCTTCCGACCTTCGTGATACTCTCAAGTAATGAGCAGTACACAAATCAAACTTGGATGCCCAAGTTTCGTTCTCCTAGGTTGAAGCATTCGTTTGCAGTAACAGTTTGAATTTTTAGGTTTCACTCTGTTTTCTCCTATATTGACAGATGCAGTTCGAACTCTAAATCAAACAAAGTTTGTGCTAGCTTCTTGAAACTTGACACAATACAGTAGTTCTACGTTCTATCTCGAAGTTTTGTTTCCTCTTGATGTAGCCTAATGCAGGGACTGCGAATAACACTTATATGGAAAGGGGTTGCCAAACTTCCAAACACTAGAGTCTCCTGAAATCTCAACATATATTTTTTCATCAATCTTCATGATACATTCACGTAATGATCAGTACACCAATCCCACTTGGATGCCCAAGTTTAGTTCTCCTTGATTGAAGCATTCGTTTCCAGGAACAGTTTGAATTTTTAGGTTTCACTCTGTTTTGTCCTATATTGACAGATGCAGTTCGAACTCTAAATCAACACGGTTTGTGCTAGCTTCTTGAAACTTGACACAATACAGTAGTTCTACGTTCTATCTCTAAGGTTTGTTTCCTCTTGATGTAGCCTTAAGCAGAGACTGGAGAATAACTCATTCAATGAAAGGCGTTGTTAGGCTGCCACAAAACTACAGTCTCCTGAAATCACAACACATATTTTTTCTTCCGACCTTCATGATACTTTCAAGTAATGAGCAGTACACCAATCAAACTTGGATGCCCAAGTTTCGTTCTCCTAGGTTGAAGCATTCGTTTGCAGTAACAGTTTGAATTTTTAGGTTTCACTCTGTTTTCTCCTATATTGACAGATGCAGTTCGAACTCTAAATCAAACACACTTTGTGCTAGCTTCTTGAAACTTGACACAATACAGTAGTTCTACGTTCTATCTCTAAGTTTTGTTTCCTCTTGATGTAGCCTAATGCAGGGACTGCGAATAACTCTTTTATGGAAAGGGGTTGCCAAACTTCCAAACACTAGAGTCTCCTGAAATCTCAACATATATTTTTTCATCCAATCTTCATGATACATTCACGTAATGATCAGTACACCAATCCCACTTGGATGCCCAAGTTTAGTTCTCCTTGATTGAAGCATTCGTTTCCAGGAACAGTTTGAAATTTTAGGTTTCACTCTGTTTTCTCCTATATTGACAGATGTAGTTCGAACTCTAAATCAAACACGGTTTATGCTAGCTTGTTGAAACTTGACACAATACAGTAGTTCTACGTTCTATCTATCTCTAAGGTTCGTTTCGTCTTGATGTAGCCTTAAGCAGAGACTGGAGAATAACTCATTCAATGAAAGGCGTTGTTAGGCTGCCAAAAAACTACAGTCTCCTGAAATCACAGCATATATTTTTTCTTCCGACCTTCGTGATACTTTCAAGTAATGAGCAGTACACAAATCAAACTTGGATGCCCAAGTTTCGTTCTCCTAGGTTGAAGCATTCGTTTGCAGTAACAGTTTGAATTTTTAGGTTTCACTCTGTTTTCTCCTATATTGACAGATGCAGTTCGAACTCTAAATCAAACAAAGTTTGTGCTAGCTTCTTGAAACTTGACACAATACAGTAGTTCTACGTTCTATCTCTAAGTTTTGTTTCCTCTTGATGTAGCCTAATGCAGGGACTGCGAATAACACTTATATGGAAAGGGGTTGCCAAACTTCCAAACACTAGAGTCACATGAAATCTCAACATATATTTTTTCATCCAATCTTCATGATACATTCACGTAATGATCAGTACACCAATCCCACTTCGATGCCCAAGTTTAATTCTCCTTGATTGAAGCATTCGTTTCCAGGAACAGTTTGAATTTTTAGGTTTCACTCTGTTTGCTCCTATATTGACAGATGCAGTTCTAACTCTAAATCAACACGGTTTCTGCTAGCTTCTTGAAACTTGACACAATACAGTAGTTCTATGTTCTATCTATCTCTAAGGTTTGTTTCGTCTTGATGTAGCCTTAAGCAGAGACTGGAGAATAACTCATTCAATGAAAGGCGTTGTTAGGCTGCCAAAAAACTACAGTCCCCTGAAATCACAGCATATATTTTTTCTTCCGACCTTCGTGATACTTTCAAGTAATGAGCAGTACACAAATCAAACTTGGATGCCCAAGTTTCGTTCTCCTAGGTTGAAGCATTCGTTTGCAGTAACAGTTTGAAATTTTAGGTTTCACTCTGTTTTCTCCTATATTGACAGATGCAGTTAGAACTCTAAATCAACACGGTTTGTGATAGCTTCTTGAAACTTGACACAATACAGTAGTTCTACGTTCTGTCTCTAAGGATTGATTCCTCTTGATGTAGCCTTAAGCAGAGACTGGAGAATAACTCATTCAATGAAAGGCGTTGTTAGGCTGCCACAAAACTACAGTCTCCTGAAATCACAACACATATTTTTTCTTCCGACCTTCATGATACTTTCAAGTAATGAGCAGTACACCAATCAAACTTGGATGCCCAAGTTTCGTTCTCCTAGGTTGAAGCATTCGTTTGCAGTAACAGTTTGAATTTTTAGGTTTTACTCTGTTTTCTCCTATATTGACAGATGCAGTTCGAACTCTAAATCAAACACAGTTTGTGCTAGCTTGTTGAAACTTGACACAATACAGTAGTTCTACGTTCTATCTCTAAGTTTTGTTTCCTCTTGATGTAGCCTAATGCAGGGACTGAGAATAACACTTATATGGAAAGGGGATGCCAAACTTTCAAACACTAGAGTCTCCTGAAATCTCAACATATATTTTTTCATCCAATCTTCATGATACATTCACGTAATGATCAGTACACCAATCCCACTTGGATGCCCAAGTTTAGTTCTCCTTGATTGAAGCATTCGTTTCCAGGAACAGTTTGAATTTTTAGGTTTCACTCTGTTTTCTCCTATATTGACAGATGCAGTTCGAACTCTAAATCAACACGGTTTGTGCTAGCTTCTTGAAACTTGACACAATACAGTAGTTCTACGTTCTATCTCTAAGGTTTGTTTCCTCTTGATGTAGCCTTAAGCAGAGACTGGAGAATAACTCATTCAATGAAAGGCGTTGTTAGGCTGCCACAAAACTACAGTCTCCTGAAATCACAACACATATTTTTTCTTCCGACCTTCATGATACTTTCAAGTTATGAGCAGTACACAAATCAAACTTGGATGCCCTAGTTTCGTTCTTCTAGGTTGAAGCATTCGTTTGCAGTAACAGTTTGAATTTTTAGGTTTCACTCTGTTTTCTCCTATATTGACAGATGCAGTTCTAACTCTAAATCAACACGGTTTGTGCTAGCTTCTTGAAACTTGACACAATACAGTAGTTCTACGTTCTATCTGTACGGTTTGTTTCCTCTTGATGTAGCCTTAAGCAGAGACTGGAGAATAACTCATTCAATGAATGGCGTTGTTAGGCTGCCAAAAAACTACAGTCTCCTGAAATGACAACATATATTTTTTCTTCCGACCTTCATGATACTTTCAAGTAATGAGCAGTATACCAATCAAACTTGGATGCCCAAGTTTCGTTCTCCTAGGTTGAAGCATTCGTTTGCAGTAACAGTTTGAATTTTTAGGTTTCACTCTGTTTTCTCCTATATTGACAGATGTATTTCGAACTCTAAATCAAACACGGTTTATGCTAGCTTGTTGAAACTTGACACAATACAGTAGTTCTACGTTCTATCTATCTCTAAGGTTTGTTTCGTCTTGATGTAGCCTTAAGCAGAGACTGGAGAATAACTCATTCAATGAAAGGCGTTGTTAGGCTGCCAAAAAACTACAGTCTCCTGAAATCACAGCATATATTTTTTCTTCCGACCTTCGTGATACTTTCAAGTAATGAGCAGTACACAAATCAAACTTGGATGCCCAAGTTTCGTTCTCCTAGGTTGAAGCATTCGTTTGCAGTAACAGTTTGAATTTTTAGGTTTCACTCTGTTTTCTCCTAGATTGACAGATGCAGTTCGAACTCTAAATCAAACAAAGTCTGTGCTAGCTTCTTGAAACTTGACACAATACAGTAGTTCTACCTTCTATCTCTAAGTTTTGTTTCCTCTTGATGTAGCCTAATGCAGGGACTGCGAATAACACTTATATGGAAAGGGGTTGCCAAACTTCCAAACACTAGAGTCTCCTGAAATCTCAACATATATTTTTTCATCCAATCTTCATGATACATTCACGTAATGATCAGTACACCAATCCCACTTGGATGCCCAAGTTTAGTTCTCCTTGATTGAAGCATTCGTTTCCAGGAACAGTTTGAATTTTTAGGTTTCACTCTGTTTTCTCCTATATTGACAGATGCAGTTCGAACTCTAAATCAACACGGTTTGTGCTAGCTTCTTGAAACTTGACACAATACAGTAGTTCTACGTTCTATCTCTAAGGTTTGTTTCCTCTTGATGTAGCCTTAAGCAGAGACTGGAGAATAACTCATTCAATGAAAGGCGTTGTTAGGCTGCCACAAAACTACAGTCTCCTGAAATCACAACACATATTTTTTCTTCCGACCTTCATGATACTTTCAAGTAATGAGCAGTACACAAATCAAACTTGGATGCCCTAGTTTCGTTCTTCTAGGTTGAAGCATTCGTTTGCAGTAACAGTTTGAATTTTTAGGTTTCACTCTGTTTTCTCCTATATTGACAGAGGCAGTTCTAACTCTAAATCAACACGGTTTGTGCTAGCTTCTTGAAACTTGACACAATACAGTAGTTCTACGTTGTATCTGTACGGTTTGTTTCCTCTTGATGTAGCCTTAAGCAGAGACTGGAGAATAACTCATTCAATGAATGGCGTTGTTAGGCTGCCAAAAAACTACAGTCTCCTGAAATCACAACAAATATTTTTTCTTCCGACCTTCATGATACTTTCAAGTAATGAGCAGTACACCAATCAATCTTGGATGCCCAAGTTTCGTTCTCCTAGGTTGAAGCATTCGTTTGCAGTAACATTTTGAATTTTTAGGTTTCACTCTGTTTTCTCCTATATTGACAGATGTAGTTCGAACTCTAAATGAAACACGGTTTATGCTAGCTTGTTGAAACTTGACACAATACAGTAGTTCTACGTTCTATCTATCTCTAAGGTTTGTTTCGTCTTGATGTAGCCTTAAGCAGAGACTGGAGAATAACTCATACAATGAAAGGCGTTGTTAGGCTGCCAAAAAACTACAGTCTCCTGAAATCACAGCATATATTTTTTCTTCCGACCTTCGTGATACTTTCAAGTAATGAGCAGTACACAAATCAAACTTGGATGCCCAAGTTTCGTTCTCCTAGGTTGAAGCATTCGTTTGCAGTAACAGTTTGAATTTTTAGGTTTCACTCTGTTTTCTCCTATATTGACAGATGCAGTTCGAACTCTAAATCAAACAAAGTGTGTGCTAGCTTCTTGAAACTTGACACAATACAGTAGTTCTACCTTCTATCTCTAAGTTTTGTTTCCTCTTGATGTAGCCTAATGCAGGGACTGCGAATAACACTTATATGGAAAGGGGTTTCCAAACTTCCAAACACTAGAGTCTCCTGAAATCTCAACATATATTTTTTCATCCAATCTTCATGATACATTCACGTAATGATCAGTACACCAATCCCACTTGGATGCCCAAGTTTAGTTCTCCTTGATTGAAGCATTCGTTTCCAAGAACAGTTTAAATTTTTAGGTTTCACTCTGTTTTCTCCTATATTGACAGATGCAGTTCGAACTCTAAATCAACACAGTTTGTGCTAGCTTCTTGAAACTTGACACAATACAGTAGTTCTACGTTCTATCTCTAAGGTTTGTTTCCTCTTGATGTAGCCTTAAGCAGAGACTGGAGAATAACTCATTCAATGAAAGGCGTTGTTAGGCTGCCACAAAACTACAGTCTCCTGAAATCACAACACATATTTTTTCTTCCGACCTTCATGATACTTTCAAGTTATGAGCAGTACACCAATCAAACTTGGATGCCCTAGTTTCGTTCTTCTAGGTTGAAGCATTTGTTTGCAGTAACAGTTTGAATTTTTAGGTTTCACTCTGTTTTCTCCTATATTGACAGATGCAGTTCTAACTCTAAATCAACACGGTTTGTGCTAGCTTCTTGAAACTTGACACAATACAGTAGTTCTACGTTCTATCTCTAAGGTTTGTTTCCTCTTGATGTAGCCTTAAGCAGAGACTGGAGAATAACTCATTCAATGAAAGGCGTTGTTAGGCTGCCAAAAAACTACAGTCTCTTGAAATAACAACATATATTTTTTCTTCCGACCTTCATGATACTTTCAAGTAATGAGCAGTACACCAATCAAACTTGGATGCCCTAGTTTCGTTCTCCTAGGATGAAGCATTCGTTTGCAAGAACAATTTGAATTTTTACGTTTCAATCTGTTTTCTTCTATATTGACACATGCAGTTAGAACTCTAAATCAACACGGTTTGTGCTAGCTTCTTGAAACTTGACACAATACAGTAGTTCTACGTTCTATCTCTAAGGTTTGTTTCCTCTTGATGTAGCCTTAAGCAGAGACTGGAGAATAACTCATTCAATGAATGGCGTTGTTAGGCTGCCAAAAAACTACAGTCTAATGAAATGACAACATATATTTTTTCTTCCGACCTTCATGATACTTTCAAGTTATGAGCAGTACACCAATCAAACTTGGATGCCCTAGTTTCGTTCTTCTAGGTTGAAGCATTCGTTTGCAGTAACAGTTTGAATTTTTAGGTTTCACTCTGTTTTCTCCTATATTGACAGATGTAGTTCGAACTCTAAATCAAACACGGTTTATGCTAGCTTGTTGAAACTTGACACAATACAGTAGTTCTACGTTCTATCTATCTCTAAGGTTTGTTTCGTCTTGATGTAGCCTTAAGCAGAGACTGGAGAATAACTCATTCAATGAAAGGCGTTGTTAGGCTGCCAAAAAACTACAGTCTCCTGAAATCACAGCATATATTTTTTCTTCCGAACTTCGTGATACTTTCAAGTAATGAGCAGTACACAAATCAAACTTGGATGCCCAAGTTTCGTTCTCCTAGGTTGAAGCATTCGTTTGCAGTAACAGTTTGAATTTTTAGGTTTCACTCTGTTTTCTCCTATATTGACAGATGCAGTTCGAACTCTAAATCAAACAAAGTTTGTGCTAGCTTCTTGAAACTTGACACAATACAGTAGTTCTACCTTCTATCTCTAAGTTTTGTTTCCTCTTGATGTAGCCTAATGCAGAGACTGCGAATAACACTTATATGGAAAGGGGTTGCCAAACTTCCAAACACTAGAGTCTCCTGAAATCTCAACATATATTTTTTCATCCAATCTTCATGATACATTCACGTAATGATCAGTACACCAATCCCACTTGGATGCCCAAGTTTAGTTCTCCTTGATTGAAGCATTCGTTTCCAGGAACAGTTTGAATTTTTAGGTTTCACTCTGTTTTCTCCTATATTGACAGATGCAGTTCGAACTCTAAATCAACACGGTTTGTGCTAGCTTCTTGAAACTTGACACAATACAGTAGTTCTACGTTCTATCTCTAAGGTTTGTTTCCTCTTGATGTAGCCTTAAGCAGAGACTGGAGAATAACTCATTCAATGAAAGGCGTTGTTAGGCTGCCAAAAAACTACAGTCTCCTGAAATCACAACATATATTTTTTCTTCCGACCTTCATGATACTTTCAAGTAATGAGCAGTACACCAATCAAACTTGGATGCCCTAGTTTCGTTCTCCTAGTTTGAAGCATTCGTTTGCAAGAACAATTTGAATTTTTACGTTTCAATCTGTTTTCTCCTATATTGACACATGCAGTTAGAACTCTAAATCAACACGGTTTGTGCTAGCTTCTTGAAACTTGACACAGTACAGTAGTTCTACGTTCTATCTCTAAGGTTTGATTCCTCTTGATGTAGCCTTAAGCAGAGACTGGAGAATAACTCATTCAATGAAAGGCGTTGTTAGGCTGCCACAAAACTACAGTCTCCTGAAATCACAACACATATTTTTTCTTCCGACCTTCATGATACTTTCAAGTAATGAGCAGTACACCAATCAAACTTGGATGCCCAAGTTTCGTTCTCCTAGGTTGAAGCATTCGTTTGCAGTAACAGTTTGAATTTTTAGGTTTTACTCTGTTTTCTCCTATATTGACAGATGCAGTTCGAACTCTAAATCAAACACAGTTTGTGCTAGCTTCTTGAAACTTGACACAATACAGTAGTTCTACGTTCTACCTCTAAGTTTTGTTTCCTCTTGATGTAGCCTAATGCAGGGACTGCGAATAACACTTATATGGAAAGGGGTTGCCAAACTTCCAAACACTAGAGTCTCCTGAAATCTCAACATATATTTTTTCATCCAATCTTCATGATACATTCACGTAATGATCAGTACACCAATCCCACTTGGATGCCCAAGTTTAGTTCTCCTTGATTGAAGCATTCGTTTCCAGGAACAGTTTGAATTTTTAGGTTTCACTCTGTTTTCTCCTATATTGACAGATGTAGTTCGAACTCTAAATCAAACACGGTTTATGCTAGCTTGTTGAAACTTGACACAATACAGTAGTTCTACGTTCTATCTATCTCTAAGGTTTGTTTCGTCTTGATGTAGCCTTAAGCAGAGACTGGAGAATAACTCATTCAATGAAAGGCGTTGTTAGGCTGCCAAAAAACTACAGTCTCCTGAAATCACAGCATATATTTTTTCTTCCGACCTTCGTGATACTTTCAAGTAATGAGCAGTACACAAATCAAACTTGGATGCCCAAGTTTCGTTCTCCTAGGTTGAAGCATTCGTTTGCAGTAACAGTTTGAATTTTTAGGTTTCACTCTGTTTTCTCCTATATTGACAGATGCAGTTCTAACTCTAAATCAAACAAAGTTTGTGCTAGCTTCTTGAAACTTGACACAATACAGTAGTTCTACGTTCTATCTCGAAGTTTTGTTTCCTCTTGATGTAGCCTAATGCAGGGACTGCGAATAACACTTATATGGAAAGGGGTTGCCAAACTTCCAAACACTAGAGTCTCCTGAAATCTCAACATATATTTTTTCATCCAATCTTCATGATACATTCACGTAATGATCAGTACACCAATCCCACTTGGATGCCCAAGTTTAGTTCTCCTTGATTGAAGCATTTGTTTCCAGGAACAGTTTGAATTTTTAGGTTTCACTCTGTTTTCTCCTATATTGACAGATGCAGTTCGAACTCTAAATCAACACGGTTTGTGCTAGCTTCTTGAAACTTGACAAAATACAGAAGTTCTACGTTCTATCTCTAAGGTTTGTTTCCTCTTGATGTAGCCTTAAGCAGAGACTGGAGAATACCTCATTCAATGAAAGGCGTTGTTAGGCTGCCACAAAACTACAGTCTCCTGAAATCACAACACATATTTTTTCTTCCGACCTTCATGATACTTTCAAGTAATGAGCAGTACACCAATCAAACTTGGATGCCCTAGTTTCGTTCTTCTAGGTTGAAGCATTCGTTTGCAGTAACAGTTTGAATTTTTAGGTTTCACTCTGTTTTCTCCTATATTGACAGATGCAGTTCTAACTCTAAATCAATACGGTTTGTGCTAGCTTCTTGAAACTTGACACAATACAGTAGTTCTACGTTCTATCTGTACGGTTTGTTTCCTCTTGATGTAGCCTTAAGCAGAGACTGGAGAATAACTCATTCAATGAATGGCGTTGTTAGGCTGCCAAAAAACTACAGTCTCCTGAAATGACAACATATATTTTTTCTTCCGACCTTCATGATACTTTCAAGTAATGAGCAGTACACCAATCAAACTTGGATGCCCAAGTTTCGTTCTCCTAGGTTGAAGCATTCGTTTGCAGTAACGGTTTGAATTTTTAGGTTTTACTCTCTTTTCTCCTATATTGACAGATGCAGTTCGAACTCTAAATCAAACACGGTTTATGCTAGCTTGTTGAAACTTGACACAATACAGTAGTTCTACGTTCTATCTATCTCTAAGGTTTGTTTCGTCTTGATGTAGCCTTAAGCAGAGACTGGAGAATAACTCATACAATGAAAGGCGTTGTTAGGCTGCCAAAAAACTACAGTCTCCTGAAATCACAGCATATATTTTTTCTTCCGACCTTCGTGATACTTTCAAGTAATGAGCAGTACACAAATCAAACTTGGATGCCCAAGTTTCGTTCTCCTAGGTTGAAGCATTCGTTTGCAAGAACAATTTGAATTTTTACGTTTCAATCTGTTTTCTCCTATATTGACACATGCAGTTAGAACTCTAAATCAACACGGTTTGTGCTAGCTTCTTGAAACTTGACACAGTACAGTAGTTCTACGTTCTATCTCTAAGGTTTGATTCCTCTTGATGTAGCCTTAAGCAGAGACTGGAGAATAACTCATTCAATGAAAGGCGTTGTTAGGCTGCCACAAAACTACAGTCTCCTGAAATCACAACACATATTTTTTCTTCCGACCTTCATGATACTTTCAAGTAATGAGCAGTACACCAATCAAACTTGGATGCCCAAGTTTCGTTCTCCTAGGTTGAAGCATTCGTTTGCAGTAACAGTTTGAATTTTTAGGTTTCACTCTGTTTTCTCCTATATTGACAGATGCAGTTCGAACTCTAAATCAAACACACTTTGTGCTAGCTTCTTGAAACTTGACACAATACAGTAGTTCTACGTTCTATCTCTAAGTTTTGTTTCCTCTTGATGTAGCCTAATGCAGGGACTGCGAATAACACTTATATGGAAAGGGGTTGCCAAACTTCCAAACACTAGAGTCTCCTGAAATCTCAACATATATTTTTTCATCCAATCTTCATGATACATTCACGTAATGATCAGTACACCAATCCCACTTGGATGCCCAAGTTTAGTTCTCCTTGATTGAAGCATTCGTTTCCAGGAACAGTTTGAATTTTTAGGTTTCACTCTGTTTTCTCCTATATTGACAGATGTAGTTCGAACTCTAAATCAAACACGGTTTATGCTAGCTTGTTGAAACTTGACACAATACAGTAGTTCTACGTTCTATCTATCTCTAAGGTTTGTTTCGTCTTGATGTAGCCTTAAGCAGAGACTGGAGAATAACTCATTCAATGAAAGGCGTTGTTAGGCTGCCAAAAAACTACAGTCTCCTGAAATCACAGCATATATTTTTTCTTCCGACCTTCGTGATACTTTCAAGTAATGAGCAGTACACAAATCAAACTTGGATGCCCAAGTTTCGTTCTCCTAGGTTGAAGCATTCGTTTGCAGTAACAGTTTGAATTTTTAGGTTTCACTCTGTTTTCTCCTATATTGACAGATGCAGTTCGAACTCTAAATCAAACAAAGTTTGTGCTAGCTTCTTGAAACTTGACACAATACAGTAGTTCTACGTTCTATCTCTAAGCTTTGTTTCCTCTTGATGTAGCCTAATGCAGGGACTGCGAATAACACTTATATGGAAAGGGGTTGCCACACTTCCAAACACTAGAGTCTCCTGAAATCTCAACATATATTTTTTCATCCAATCTTCATGATACATTCACGTAATGATCAGTACACCAATCCCACTTGGATGCCCAAGTTTAGTTCTCCTTGATTGAAGCATTCGTTTCCAGGAACAGTTTGAATTTTTAGGTTTCACTCTGTTTTCTCCTATATTGACAGATGCAGTTCGAACTCTAAATCAACACGGTTTGTGCTAGCTTCTTGAAACTTGACAAAATACAGAAGTTCTACGTTCTATCTCTAAGGTTTGTTTCCTCTTGATGTAGCCTTAAGCAGAGACTTTAGAATACCTCATTCAATGAAAGGCGTTGTTAGGCTGCCACAAAACTACAGTCTCCTGAAATCACAACACATATTTTTTCTTCCGACCTTCATGATACTTTCAAGTAATGAGCAGTACACCAATCAAACTTGGATGCCCTAGTTTCGTTCTTCTAGGTTGAAGCATTCGTTTGCAGTAACAGTTTGAATTTTTAGGTTTCACTCTGTTTTCTCCTATATTGACAGATGCAGTTCTAACTCTAAATCAACACGGTTTGTGCTAGCTTCTTGAAACTTGACACAATACAGTAGTTCTACGTTCTATATGTACGGTTTGTTTCCTCTTGATGTAGCCTTAAGCAGAGACTGGAGAATAACTCATTCAATGAATGGCGTTGTTAGGCTGCCAAAAAACTACAGTCTCCTGAAATGACAACATATATTTTTTCTTCCGACCTTCATGATACTTTCAAGTAATGAGCAGTACACCAATCAAACTTGGATGCCCAAGTTTCGTTCTCCTAGGTTGAAGCATTCGTTTGCAGTAACAGTTTGAATTTTTAGGTTTTACTCTGTTTTCTCCTATATTGACAGATGCAGTTCGAACTCTAAATCAAACACGGTTTATGCTAGCTTGTTGAAACTTGACACAATACAGTAGTTCTACGTTCTATCTATCTCTAAGGTTTGTTTCATCTTGATGTAGCCTTAAGCAGAGACTGGAGAATAACTCATTCAATGAATGGCGTTGTTAGGCTGCCAAAAAACTACAGTCTCCTGAAATCACAGCATATATTTTTTCTTCCGACCTTCGTGATACTTTCAAGTAATGAGCAGTACACAAATCAAACTTGGATGCCCAAGTTTCGTTCTCCTAGGTTGAAGCATTCGTTTGCAGTAACAGTTTGAATTTTTAGGTTTCACTCTATTTTCTCCTATATTGACAGATGCATTTCGAACTCTAAATCAAACAAAGTGTGTGCTAGCTTCTTGAAACTTGACACAATACAGTAGTTCTACCTTCTATCTCTAAGTTTTGTTTCCTCTTGATGTAGCCTAATGCAGGGACTGCGAATAACACTTATATGGAAAGGGGTTGCCAAACTTCCAAACACTAGAGTCTCCTGAAATCTCAACATATATTTTTTCATCCAATCTTCATGATACATTCACGTAATGATCAGTACACCAATCCCACTTGGATGCCCAAGTTTAGTTCTCCTTGATTGAAGCATTGGTTTCCAGGAACAGTTTGAATTTTTAGGTTTCACTCTGTTTTCTCCTATATTGACAGATGCAGTTCGAACTCTAAATCAACACGGTTTGTGCTAGCTTCTTGAAACTTGACACAATACAGTAGTTCTACGTTCTATCTCTAAGGTTTGTTTCCTCTTGATGTAGCCTTAAGCAGAAACTGGAGAATAACTCATTCAATGAAAGGCGTTGTTAGGCTGCCACAAAACTACAGTCTCCTGAAATCACAACACATATTTTTTCTTCCAACCTTCATGATACTTTCAAGTAATGAGCAGTACACCAATCAAACTTGGATGCCCTAGTTTCGTTCTTCTAGGTTGAAGCATTCGTTTGCAGTAACAGTTTCAATTTTTAGTTTTCACTCTGTTTTCTCCTATATTGACAGAGGCAGTTCTAACTCTAAATCAACACGGTTTGGGCTAGCTTCTTGAAACTTGACACAATACAGTAGTTCTACGTTCTATCTGTACGGTTTGTTTCCTCTTGATGTAGCCTTAAGCAGAGACTGGAGAATAACTCATTCAATGAATGGCGTTGTTAGGCTGCCAAAAAACTACAGTCTCCTGAAATGACAACATATATTTTTTCTTCCGACCTTCATCATACTTTCAAGTAATGAGCAGTACACCAATCAAACTTGGATGCCCAAGTTTCGTTCTCCTAGGTTGAAGCATTCGTTTGCAGTAGCAGTTTGAATTTTTAGGTTTCACTCTGTTTTCTCCTATATTGACAGATGTAGTTCGAACTCTAAATCAAACACGGTTTATGCTAGCTTGTTGAAACTTGACACAATACAGTAGTTCTACGTTCTATCTATCTCTAAGGTTTGTTTCGTCTTGATGTAGCCTTAAGCAGAGACTGGAGAATAACTCATTCAATGAAAGGCGTTGTTAGGCTGCCAAAAAACTACAGTCTCCTGAAATCACAACACATATTTTTTCTTCCGACCTTCGTGATACTTTCAAGTAATGAGCAGTACACAAATCAAACTTGGATGCCCAAGTTTCGTTCTCCTAGGTTGAAGCATTCGTTTGCAGTAACAGTTTGAATTTTTAGGTTTCACTCTGTTTTCTCCTATATTGACAGATGCAGTTCGAACTCTAAATCAAACAAAGTGGAACACATACCAAGTCATAATTTACTATCCTTGCCCAAATTAATGCACTGGTACACCTAGTGAAATCTTTTCAGGCTACCCAGTTCAAAATTGATGAAAAAATAAAACTGAATGATTGGGAGTTACTTGCCAACTTGGAAGTAGAGTTCTTTTAATTTTCTATCCTAAGTATCTAAGTTCTCTGGCATGAATTATCTGAAATCAAACTAAATAATTACCTAACCCTAACTTTTAACTGCAAGATTGTGCAATGCTTCAAACTCATTTAGATACCAGATGTTACAATGAAACATCATCTAAAAGATGATGACACACATTTAGCCTAGATTATCCCCAAGAAACAATCAGACAACTAGATAAGAAAATATCTCTCCAGATTTTGAACTTCCATTTAATTATGACTCCTATCAGTGGCACCATAGATTTCCCCATGAGTGTACCAGATGTTTTCACATAGGGGCAACTATAAAATTAAGGGCCTCAGTGTGACTGACTTTACTGCATTCAGGTGGAGTAATCCTTACAGTGCAGGGAAGGAATGAGGAATTTCCCCAGAGCGAAGGTGGCTCTGGCAGCTGCTGGAAAATCCTCAGTTTCCCCTTTACTTATAGGATTAGCACCTTTGGATAGACCCAATCCCAGGCAATCTGACATATCTCCTAACTTTTCCAGTAGAGTCAGTTTTTATCTGCCTTAGGTCTTGAAGGGGGAAGAGGGTATGTACTTTGATCGGCTCAAATTTCTCTCTTGATTGCAGATATCATAGCTAAGTCTACTTTACACTGTTGGCATAATTTAGGATCTTCCCTTAGAGCAACGAAAATCTGAACATACAGCACCTCACACCATTTCCGTTTTGTAAATTTTATCAAACTGTCCCAATTTTTCAATACGCAGGCTAGTGGTGCACCTGGTGTATTGGAGAGAGAGAAGCTCCCGTCTGAGTGAGAAGAAAACAGGACTCCGGCGCCCACGCTGCGCCAGAGAAAACTGTTCTCATTAGGGACGTCTCCCTAGGTTTGAGCTTCCTAAACGGTCCAGAAAACCCGTCTCTCACCTTGCTTTGCCAAGGGGTTTCTGGTCCCCTTTAGCAAAGTGCTAGGGTCTCAGTTTGCCCTGTGCCAGAGACCCTGGGAGGATTCAGACTTAAGGGCATTACTGTGTCCTCCTGGCCACTAAAAACCCATTGGAAAAGAGAAACATGTTCTCTTTTGTTGCCTTTGCTCTGTAGACTAGCAGATTACCTGAGGAGTTGATTCTAAAAATGCCTCTCTAGAAGCTTAAAGAGAACACAGCCTATTTTAAACATTGGGCGGTAAAACAGACTATTGAAAGTTACCTATGCACCTTAGGGAACCTGGGCAGATTTTACTAATTCTCTCATGCCTTTCTCAGTCTCAACCCGAATTGCTAACATTTCTGACCTGTGAAGGAAGGGAAGCATCCAGGAGGGATTGGATGCGGGGTTTGGAGTGTTGCGTAGCCCATACAGAGGCAAATGTGATTGGGCCTTTCCCTCAGTGCCATTCATCTACTGATCACCCTAGATACCCCTGGGGGCTGTCGGGAGGAGGCTCAAGAGAAAGGAACCTTAAGAATCCTCTGAGAGTAGCCCAGACCGGAATTCCGCAGTTGTTCCAAACTCCTTCCCCCACCTCCACGCATCCGAGGCAGATCGGGATTCGGGACACCATGTACTCACGCCAATTGCTCTCCGGGCCCAGACAGAAAAGTTGGAAGCGGCTTTGGCAGAACCCAACATGCCTGCTCTGTATTGAACAGGTGATTGAGAGCTGCCTAGGCCGAGAAACCTCTCACCTTCAGTCTTGAAGAGTGGCGGCTGCACTAGTTGCCTTTAAGTAGCCGTCGGGTGCCCACCTTACCCTCCAGAGAGAAAGAGAGAGAAAGATGCACCTCAAACAGACATGGGGTGCGTGCACTTACCTCAGTGTAGAATCTTGGTATGGGACCTCCAATATGAAACCGCTGTTGACTGGTGACGAGTTCTTGCTCCCCCAATGTTGAAGAATAACACCAGAAAGCATACGCCAAGGCAAGGTCAGAGTAGAAATTAGAAATTTATTAAAGGACAGCAGAAAAGACTTCTCCCGGAGGAAGAAGGGGACCCAAGAGTGGGAATCTTTGGAAGGGCTGTTCTTTCCCCTTTTTATAGTTCTTTCAGTGATGGAATGTAGGTTGGAGGCCTACAGGTGGGCTTAATTATCACCTTTTGGGATGGGCTATCTCCAAGTCTGTTGGGGCTGTTTCCTGAGCTCCATTAACATTTCTTTGAGGTGGACTTTGGCCTAGGGCCTTTTCAGGACTTCATTAACATTCCATGAGTTGTCCTGCGTTTTCCCTGAGTAATTCCCAGCACGGCCTCCATTTTAGATTTCACTCCATATTAGACCTGACTACACTGACTACCTAACTTTAAATCTGGCTTCATCATTACCACAGAGAATCATCAAGATTGGATGAAAAACTATTTGCCCACTATTCAGAAAACCAGTAGTTTTTTGGAAGCTTGGCACACCTTTCCAAAGAAAGTGTATCACGCAGTCTTTGCTTGTGGGTACTTCAATAGGAAACAAACCATAGTAACAGAACTTAGAACTAATTTATTTGTGAAGTTTCAAAAAGCTAGCACAAACCGTGTTTGATTTAGAGTTCCAATCACATCTATCTATATAGGAGAAAACAGAGTGAAACATAAATATTCTAAGTGTTACTGGAAACGAACGCTTCAAGCAACAGGAGTGAAAATTGGGCAGCTAAGCGGACTTAGTGAACTGATCATTACCACAGAGAATTATCTAGATTGGCTGAAAAAATATTTGCCGAGATTTCAGAAAACCAGTAGTTTCTTGAAACCTTGGCACACCTTTGAAATGAAAGTGTCTTTCGGCAGTCTCTGTTGGGGTACTTCAAGAGGAAACAAACCATAGAGAAAGAACTTAGAACTACTTTATTTTGTCAAGTTTCAAGGAGCTAGCACAAACCGTGTTTGATTTAGAGTTCCAAACACATCTATCTATATGGGAGAAAACAGAGTGAAACCTAAAAACTCAAAATGTTACTGGTAACGAACGCTTCATCCTAGAAGAGTGAGTATTGGGCAGCTAAGAGGACTTATTGTACTGATCATTACCAGAGAGAATCATCAAGATTGGATGAAACAATATTTGCCAAGTGTTCTGAAAACCAGTACTTTTTTGGAAGCTTGGCACACCTTTCCAAAGAAAGTGTCATACGCAGTCTCTGCTTGTGGCTACTTCAACAAGAAAAAAACCATAGAGACAGAACTTAGAACTACTTTATTTTGTGACGTTACAAAAAGCTAGGACAAACCGTGTTTGATTTAGAGTTCCAAACACATCTATCTATATAGGAGAAAACAGAGTGAAACCTAAAAATTCAAACTGTTACTGGAAACGAACGCTTCAAGCAAGAAGAGTGAAAATTGGGCAGCTAAGTGGACTTATTGAACTGATCATTACCACAGAGAATCATCAAGTTTTGGTGAAAAAAAATTTGCCGAAATTTCAGAAAACCAGTATTTTTTTGGAAACTTTTTACACCTTTAAAATGAAAGTGTCTTTCGGCAGCCTCTGTTGGGGTATTTCAAGAGGAAATAAACCATAGAGATAGAACTCAGAACTACTTGATTTTGTAAAGTTTCAAGGAACTAGCACAAACCGTGTTTGATTTAGACTTCCAAACACATCTATCTATATAGGAGGAAATAGAGTGAAACCTAAAAATTCTAAGTGTTACTGGAAACGAAAGTTTCAAGAAAGAAGAGTGAAAATTGGGCAAATAAGTGGACTTAGTGAACTGATCATTACCACAAAGAATCATCAAGATTGGATGAAAAAATATTTTCCGACTATTCAGAAAACCAGTAGTTTTTTGGAAGCTTGGCACACCTTCCCAATGAAAGTGTATTACACAGTCTCTGCTTGTGGCTACTTCAAGAGGAAACAAACCATAGAGACAGAACTTAGAACTACTTTATTTTGTGAAGTTTCAAAAAGCTTGCACAAACCGTGTTTGATTTAGAGTTCCAAACACATCTATCTATATAGGAGAAAAAAGAGTGAAACCTAAAAATTCAAAGTGTTACTGGAAACGAACGCTTCAAGCAAAGAGAATGAAAATTGGGCAGCTAAGTGTACTTATTGAACTGATCATTACCACAGAGAATCATCAAGATTGGGTGAAAAAATTTTGTCGAGATTTCAGAAAACCAGTAGTTTTTTGGAAACTTGGCACACCTTTGAAATGAAAGTGTCTTTCGGCAGTCTCTGTTGGGGTACTTCAAGAGGAAACAAACCATAGAGACAGAATTTAGAAGTACTTTATTTTGCGAAGTTTCAAAAAGCTTGCAAAAACCGTGTTTGATTTAGAGTTCCAAACACATCTATCTATATAGGAGAAAACAGAGTGAAACATAAATATTCTAAGTGTTACTGGAAACGAACGCTTCAAGCAACAGGAGTGAAAATTGGGCAGCTAAGCGGACTTAGTGAACTGATCATTACCACAGAGAATTATCTAGATTGGCTGAAAAAATATTTGCCGAGATTTCAGAAAACCAGTAGTTTCTTGAAACCTTGGCACACCTTTCCAATGAAAGTGTCTTTCGGCAGTCTCTGCTTGGGGTAATTGAAGAGGAAACAAACCACAAAGACAGAACTTAGAACTACTTTATTTTGTCAAGTTTCAAGGAGCTAGCACAAACCGTGTTTGATTTAGAGTTCCAAACACATCTATCTATATGGGAGAAAATAGAGTGAAACCTAAAAACTCAAACTGTTACTGGTAACGAATGCTTCATCCTAGAAGAGTGAGTATTGGGCAGCTAAGAGGACTTATTGTACTGATCACTACCAGAGAGAATCATCAAGATTGGATGAAACAATATTTGCCAACTATTCTGAAAACCAGTCGTTTTTTGGAAGCTTGGCACACCTTTCCAATGAAAGTGTCATACGCAGTCTCTGCTTGTGACTACTTCAAGAAGAAACAAACCATAGAGACAGAACTAGAACTACTTTATTTTGTGACATTTCAAAAAGCTAGCACAAACCGTGTTTGATTTAGAGTTCCAAACACATCTATCTATATAGGAGAAAACAGAGTGAAACCTAAAAATTCAAAGTGTTACTGGAAACGAACGCTTCAAGCAAGAAGAGTGAAAATTCGCCAGCTAAGTGGACTTATTGAACTGATCATTACCACAGAGAATCATCAAGTTTTGGTGAAAAAAAATTTGCCGAAATTTCAGAAAACCAGTAGTTTTTTGGAAGCTTGGCACACCTTTGAAATGAAAGTGTCTTTCGGCAGTCTCTGCTTGTGGTAATTCAAGAGGAAACAAATCACAAAGACAGAACTTAGAACTACGTTATTTTTTCAAGTTTCAAGGAGATAGCACAAACCGTGTTTGATTTAAAGTTCCAAACCCATCTATCTATATGGGAGAAAACAGAGTGAAACCTAGAAACTCAAACTGTTACTGGTAACGAACGCTTCATCCTAGAAGAGTGAATATTGGGCAGCTAAGTGGACTCATTTTACTGATCATTACCACAGAGAATCATCAAGATTGGATGAAAAAATATTTGCTGACTACTCAGAAATCCAGTAGTTTTTTGGAAGCTTGCCACACCTTTGAAATGAAAGTGTCTTTCGGCAGTCTCTGTTGGGGTACTTCAAGAGGAAACAAACCATAGAGACAGAACTTAGAACTACTTTATTTTGTGAAGTTTCAAAAAGCTAGCACAAACCGTGTTTGATTTAGAGTTCCAAACACATCTATCTATATAGGAGAAAAAAGAGTGAAACCTAAAAATTCAAAGTGTTACTGGAAACGAACGCTTCAAGCAAGGAGAATGAAAATGGGCAGCTAAGTGGACTTAATGAACTGATCATTACCACAGAGAATCATCAAGATTGGGTGAAAAAAATTTTGCTGAGATTTCAGAAAACCAGTAGTTTTTTGGAAGCTTGGCACACCTTTGAAATGAAAGTGTCTTTGGGCAGTCTCTGCTTGGGGTAATTCAAGAGGAAACAAACCACAAAGAGAGAACTTAGAACTACTTTATTTTTTCAAGTTTCAAGGAGCTAGCACACACCGTGTTTGATTTAGAGTTCCAAACACATCTATCTATATGGGAGAAAACAGAGTGAAACCTAAAAACTCAAACTGTTACTGGTAATGAATGCTTCATCCTAGAAGAGTGAGTATTGGGCAGCTAAGAGGACTTATTGTACTGATCATTACCAGAGAGAATCATCAAGATTGGATGAAACAATATTTGCCAACTATTCTGAAAACCAGTAGTTTTTTGGAAGCATGGCACATCTTTCCAATGAAAGTGTCATACGCAGTCCCTGCTTGTGGCTACTTCAAAAGAAACAAACCACAGAGACAGAACTTAGAACTACTTTATTTTGTGACGTTTCAAAAAGCTAGCACAAACCGTGTTTGATTTAGAGTTCCAAACACATCTATCTATATAGGAGAAAACAGAGTGAAACCTAAAAATTCAAAGCCTTACTGGAAACGAACGCTTCAAGCAAGGAGAATGAAAATTGGGCAGCTAAGTGGACTTATTGAACTGATCATTACCACAGGGAATCATCAAGATTGAGAGAAAATAATTTTGCCGAGATTTCAGAAAACCAGTAGTTTTTTGGAACCTTGGCACACCTTTGCAATGAAAGTGTCTTTTGGCAGTCTCTGCTTGGGGTAATTCAAGAGGAAACAAACCACAAAGACAGAACTTAGATCTACTTTATTTTGTCAAGTTTCAAGGAGGTAGCACAAACCGTGTTTGATTTAGACTTCCAAACACATCTATCTATATAGAAGGAAATAGAGTGAAACCTAAAAATTCTAAGTGTTACTGGAAACGAACGCTTCAAGCAAGAAGAGTGAAAATTGGGCAGCCAAGTGGACTTAGTGAACTGATCATTACCACAAAGAATCATCTAGATTGGGTGAAAAAATATTTTTCGAGATTTCAGAAAACCAGTAGTTTTTTGGAAGCTTGGCACACCTTTGAAATGAAAGTGTCTTTCGGCAGTCTCTGTTGGGGTACTTAAAGAGCAAACCATAGAGATAGAATTTAGAACTACTTTATTTTTTCAAGTTTCAAGGCTCTAGCACAAACCGTGTTTGATTTAGACTTCCAAACACATCTATCTATATAGAAGGAAATAGAGTGAAACCTAAAAATTCAAAGTGTTACTGAAACGAATGCTTCAACCAACAAGAGTGAAAATTGGGCAGCTAAGTGGAGTTATTGAACTGATCATTACCACAGAGAATATTCAAGTTTTGGTGAAAAAAAATTTGCCGAAATTTCAGAAAACCTGTAGTTTTTTGGAAGCTTGGCACACCTTTGAAATGAAAGTGTCTTTCTGCAGTCTCTGCTTGGGGTAGTTCAAGAGGAAAGAAACCACAAAGACAGAACTTATAACTACTTTATTTTGACAAGTTTCAAGGAGCTAGCACAAACCGTGTTTGATTTAGAGTTCCAAACCCATCTATCTATATGGGAGAAAACAGACTGAAACCTAAAAACTCAAACTGTTACTGGTAACGAACGCTTCATCCTAGAAGAGTGAATATTGGGCAGCTAAGTGGACTGATTGTACTGATCATTACCACAGAGAATCATCAAAATTGGATGAAAAAATATTTGCCGACTATTCAGAAATCCAGTAGTTTTTTGGAAGCTTGCCACACCTTTGAAATGAAAGTGTCTTAAGGCAGTCTCTGTTGGGGTACTTCAAGAGGAAATAAACCATAGAGACAGAACTTAGAACTACTTTATTTTGTGCATTTTCGAAAAGCTAGCACAAACCGTGTTTGATTTAGAGTTCCAAACACATCTATCTATATAGGAGAAAAAGAGTGAAACCTAAAAATTCAAGTGTTACTGGAAACGAACGCTTCAAGCAAGAGTAGTGAAAATTGGGCAGCTAAGCGGACTTAGTGAACTGATCATTACCACAGAGAATCATCTAGATTGGCTGAAAAAAATATTTGCCGAGATTTCAGAAAACCAGTAGTTTCTTGAAACCTTGGCACACTTTGAAATGAAAGTGTCTTTTGGCAGTCTCTGTTGGGGTACTTCAAGAGCAAACAAACCATAGAGATAGAACTTAGAACTACTTTATTTTGTCAAGTTTTAAGGAGCTAGCACAAACCGTGTTTGATTTAGAGTTCCAAACACATCTATCTATATGGGAGAAAATAGAGTGAAACCTAAAAACTCAAACTGTTACTGGTAACGAATGCTTCATCCTAGAAGAGTGAGTATTGGGCAGCTAAGAGGACTTATTGTACTGATCATTACCAGAGAGAATCATCAAGATTGGATGAAACAATATTTGCCAACTATTCTGAAAACCAGTCGTTTTTTGGAAGCTTGGCACACCTTTCCAATGAAAGTGTCATACGCAGTCTCTGCTTCTGACTACTTCAAGAAGAAACAAACCATAGAGACAGAACTAGAACTACTTTATTTTGTGACGTTTCAAAAGCTAGCACAAACCGTGTTTGATTTAGAGTTCCAAACACATCTATCTATATAGGAGAAAACAGAGTGAAACCTAAAATTTCAAAGTGTTACTGGAAACGAACGCTTCAAGCAAGAAGAGTGAAAATTGGGCAGCTAAGTGGACTTATTGAACTGATCATTACCACAGAGAATCATCAGTTTTGGTGAAAAAAAATTTGCCGAAATTTCAGAAAACCAGTAATTTTTTGGAAGCTTGGCACACCTTTGAAATGAAAGTGTCTTTCAGCAACCTCTGCTTGGGGTCATTCAAGAGGAAACAAACCACAAAGACAGATCTTAGAACTACTTGATTTTGTCAAGTTTCAAGGAGCTAGCACAAACGGTGTTTGATTTAGACTTCCAAACACATCTTTCTATATAGGAGGAAATAGAGTGAAACCTAAAAATTCTAAGTGTTACTGGAAAAGAATGTTTCAAGAAAGAAGAGTGAAAATTGGGAAGCTAAGTGGACTTAGTGAACTGATCATTACCACAGAGTATCATCAAGATTGGATGAAAAAAGATTTTCCGACTATTCAGAAAACCAGTTGTTTTTTGGAAGCTTGGCACACCTTTCCAATGAAAGTGTATTACGCAGTCTCTGCTTGTGGCTACTTCAAAAGGAAACAAACCATAGAGACAGAACTTAGAACTACTTTATTTTTGTGAAGTTTCAAAAAGCTAGCACAAACCGTGTTTGATTTAGAGTTCCAAACACATCTATCTATATAGGAGAAAAAAGAGTGAAACCTAAAAATTCAAAGTGTTACTGGAAACGAACGCTTCAAGCAAGGAGAATGAAAATTGGGCAGCTAAGTGGACTTAATGAACTGATCATTACCACAGAGAATCATCAAGATTGGATGAAAAAAATTTTGCCGAGATTTCAGAAACCCAGTAGTTTTTTGGAAGCTTGGCACACCTTTGAAATGAAAGTGTCTTTTGGCAGTCTCTGCTTGGGGTAATTCAAGAGGAAACAAACCACAAAGAAAAAACTTAGAACTACTTTATTTTGTCAAGTTTCCAGGAGCTAGCACACACCGTGTTTGATTTAGAGTTCCAAACACATCTATCTATATGGGAGAAAAACAGAGTGAAAACTAAAAACACAAACTGTTACTGGTAACGAACGCTTCATCCTAGAAGAGTGAGAATTGGGCAGCTAAGAGGACTTATTGTACTGCTCATTACCAGAGAGAATCATCAAGATTGGATGAAACAACATTTGCCAACTATTCTGAAAACCAGTAGTTTTTTGGAAGCTTGGCACACCTTTCCAATGAAAGTGTCATACGCAGTCCCTGCTTGTGGCTACTTCAAGAAGAAACAAACCACAGAGACAGAACTTAGAACTACTTTATTTTGTGACGTTTCAAAAAGCTAGCACAAACCGTGTTTGATTTAGAGTTCCAAACACATCTAACTATATAGGAGAAAACAGAGTGAAACCTAAAAATTCAAAGTGTTACTGGAAATGAACGCTTCAAGCAAGAAGAGTGAAAATTGGGCAGCTAAGTGGACTTATTGAACTGATCATTACCACAGAGAAGCATCAAGTTTTGGTGAAAAAAAATTTGCCGAAATTTCAGAAAACCAGTAGTTTTTTGGAAACTTGGCACACCTTTGAAATGAAAGTGTCTTTCGGCACTCTCTGCTTGGGGTAATTCAAGAGGAAACAAAACACAAAGACAGAATTTATAACTCCTTTATTTTGTCAAGTTTCAAGGAGCTAGCACAAACCGTGTATGATTTAGAGTTCAAACCCATCTATCTATACGGGAGAAGACAGAGTGAAACCTAAAAACTTAAAACTGTTACTGGTAACGAATGCTTCATCCTAGAAGAGTGAGTATTGGGCAGCTAAGAGGACTTATTGTACTGATCATTACCAGAGAGAATCATCAAGATTGGATGAAACAATATTTGCCAACTATTCTGAAAACCAGTAGTTTTTTGGAAGCATGGCACATCTTTCCAATGAAAGTGTCATACGCAGTCCCTGCTTGTGGCTACTTCAAAAGAAACAAACCACAGAGACAGAACTTAGAACTACTTTATTTTGTGACGTTTCAAAAAGCTAGCACAAACCGTGTTTGATTTAGAGTTCCAAACACATCTATCTTATATAGGAGAAAACAGAGTGAAACCTAAAAATTCAAAGCCTTACTGGAAACGAACGCTTCAAGCAAGGAGAATGAAAATTGGGCAGCTAAGTGGACTTATTGAACTGATCATTACCACAGGAATCATCAAGATTGAGAGAAAATAATTTTGCCGAGATTTCAGAAAACCAGTAGTTTTTTGGAACCTTGGCACACCTTTGCAATGAAAGTGTCTTTTGGCAGTCTCTGCTTGGGGTAATTCAAGAGGAAACAAACCACAAAGACAGAACTTAGATCTACTTTATTTTGT
>NW_027510542.1:0-33098 GCF_048772815.1 Callospermophilus lateralis | reverse complement strand
CCAAGTGGGATTTGTGTACCGATCATTACCACCACGTATCATCAAGATTGGGTGAAAAAATATTTGCTGGTATTTCGGAAACTCGTAATTTCTTGTAAGCATGGCAACCCCTTTCAATGAAAGTGCTTTTCCACAGTCTCTGCTTAGGGATACTTGAAGAGGAAACAAACCATAGAGACAAAACTGAGAACTACTTTTTTTTGTCATGTTTCAAAGAGCGACTACAAACCATGTTGGATTTAGAGTTCGAAATTCATCTATCCATATAGAAGAGAACAGAGGGAAACCTAAATATAAAAACGACTAATGTAGACAAACGCTTCAACCTAGAAGAACAAAATTTGGTGAGCCAAGTGGGATTTGCGTACTGATCATTACCACAAAGGATCATCAAGATTGGGTGAAAAAATATTTGCTGGTATTTCGGAAACTCGTTATTTCTTAGAAGCTTGGCAAACCCTCTCAATGAAGGTGCTTTTCCAAAGTCTGGGCCTAGAGCTACTTGAAGAGGAAACAAACCCTAGAGACAAAACTGAGAACTCCTTTATTTTCTCAAGTTTCAAAGAGCTACTACAAACTATGTTGGATTTAGAGTTCCAAATTCATCTATCTATGTAAGAAAGAACAGAGTAGAACCTAAAACTAAAAACTGCTACTGTAAACGAACGCTTCAACCTAGAAGAACAAAATTTGGTGAGCCAAGTGGGATTTGTGTACTGATCATTACCACCACGTATTATTAAGATTGGGTAAAAAAATATTTGCTGGTATCTCGGAAACTCGTGATTTCTTAGAAGCTTGGCAACCCCTCTCAATGAAACTGCTTTTCCACAGTCTGTGCCTAGGGCTACTTGAAGAGGAAACAAATCATAGAGTCAAAACTGAGAACTCCTTTATTTTGTCAAGTTTCAAACAGCTACTACAAACCATGTTGGATTTAGAGTTCCAAATTCATCTATCTATATAGGAGAGAACAAAGTGAAACCTAAAAATAAAAACTGCTACTGTAAACGAACGCCTCAACCTAGAAGAACAAAATTCGGTGAGCCAAGTGGGATTTGTGTACTTGTCATTACCACCACGTATCATCCAGATTGGGTGAAAAAATATATGCTGGTATTTCAAAAACTCGTAATTTCTTGGAAGCTTGGCCACCCCTTTCAATGAAAGTGCTTTTCCACAGTCTCTGCTTAGGGCTACTTGAAGAGGAAACAAATCATAGAGACAAAACTGAGAATTCCTTTATTTTGTCAAGTTTCAAAGAGCTACTACAAACCATGTTGACTTTAGAGTTCCAAATTCATCTATCTATATAGGAGAGAACAGAGGGAAACCTAAAAAATATAAACTGCTACCGTAGACGAACGCTTCAACCTAGAAGAACAAAATTTGGTGAGTCAAGTGGGATTTGTCTACCGATCATTACCACCAAGTATCATCAAGATTGGGTGAAAAAATATTTGCTGGTATTTCGGAAACTCGTTGTTTCTTAGAAGCTTGGCAACACCTCTCAATGAAACTGCTTTTCCACAGTCTGTGCCAAGAGCTACATCAAGAGGAAACAAACCATAGAGACAAAACTGAGAACTCCTTTATTTTGTCAAGTTTCAAAGAGCTACTACAAACTATGTTGGATTTAGAGTTCCAAATTCATCTATCTATATAGAAGAGAACAGAGGGAAACCTAAAAATAAAAAGTGCTACTGTAAACGAACGCTTCAACCTAGAAGAACAAAATTTGGTGAGTCAAGTGGGATTTGTCTACCGATCATTACCACCAAGTATCATCAAGATTGGGTGAAAAAATATTTGCTGGTATTTGGGAAACTCGTAATTTCTTGGAACCTTGGCAACCCCTTTCAATGAAAGTGCTTTTCCACAGTCTCTGCTTAGGGCTACTTGAAGAGGAAACAAACCATAGTGAAAAAACTGAGAACTACATTTTTTTTGTCAAGTTCAAAGAGCGACTACTAACCATGTTGGATTTTGAGTTCCAAATTCATCTATCTATATAGGAGAGAACAGAGGGAAACCTAAATATAAAAACGACTAATGTAGACTCACGCTTCAACCTAGAAGAACAAAATTTGGTGAGCCAAGTGGGATTTGTGTACTGATCATTACCACCAAGTATCATCAAGATTGGGTGAAAAAATATTTGCTGGTATTTCGGTAACTCCTTATTTCTTAGAAGCTTGGCAACCCCTCTCAATGAAAATGCTTTTCCACATTCTGTGCCTAGGGCTACTTGAAGAGGAAACAAATCATAGAGGCAAAACTGAGAACTCCTTTATTTTGTCAAGTTTCAAAGAGCTACTACAAACCATGTTGGATTTAGAGTTCCAAATTCATCTATTTACATAGGAGAGAACAGAGTGAAACCTAAACATAAAAACTGCTACTGTAGACGAAGGCTTCAAACTAGAACAACAAAATTGGTGAGCCCAGGGGTATGTGTACTCATCATTATCTCCAAGTATCATCAAGATTGGGTGAAAAAATATTCGCTGGTATTTCGTAAACTCGTTATTTCTTAGAAGCTTGGCAACCCCTCTCATTGAAAGTGCTTTTCCACATTCTGTGCCTAGCGCTACTTGAATAGGAAAGAAACCATAGACACAAATCTGAGAACTCCTTTATTTTGTCAAGTTTCAAAGAGCTACTAAAAACCATGTTGGATTTAGAGTTCCAAATTCATCTATCTATATAGAGAGAACAGAGGGAAACCTAAAAATATAAACTGCTACTGTAAATGAACGATTCAACCTAGAAGTACAAAATTTGGTGAGCCAAGTGGGATTTGTTTACCGATCATTACCACCAAGTATCATCAAGATTGGGTGAAAAAATACTTGCTGGTATTTCGGAAACTCGTAATTTCTTGGAAGCTTGGCAACCCCTTTCAATGAAAGTGCTTTTCCACAGTCTGTGCTTAGGCCTACTTGAAGAGGAAACAAACCATAGAGACGAAACTTAAAACTCCTTTATTTTGTCAAGTTTCAAAGAGCTACTACAAACCATGTTGGATTTAGAGTTCCAAATTCATCTATCTATATAAGAGAGAACAGAGTGAAACCTACATATAAAAACTGCTACCGTAGATGAACGCTTCAACCTAGAAGAACAAAATTTGGTGGGCCAAGTGGGATTTGTGTACTGATCATTACCACCACGTATTATTACGATTGGGTAAATAATATTTGCTGGTATTTCGGAAACTCGTTATTTCTTAGAAGCTTGGCAACCCCTCTCAATGAAAGTGCTTTTCCACAGTCTGTGTTTAGGGCTACTTGAAGAGGAAACAAATCATAGAGTCAAAACTGAGAACTCCTTTATTTTGTCAAGTTTCAAAGAGCTACTACAAACCATGTTGGATTTAGAGTTCCAAATTCATCTATCTATATAGGAGAAAACAAAGTGAAACCTAAAAATAAAAACTGCTACTGTAAACGAACGCCTCAACCTAGAAGAACAAAATTGGTGAGCCAAGTGGGATTTGTGTACTTGTCATTACCACCACGTATCACCCAGATTGGGTGAAAAAATATAAGCTGGTATGTCGGAAACTCGTAATTTCTTAGAAGCTTGGCCACCCCTTTCAATGAAAGTGCTTTTCCACAGTCTCTGCTTAGGGCTACCTGAAGAGGAAACAAATCATAGAGACAAAACTGAGAATTCCTTTATTTTGTCAAGTTTCAAAGAGCTACTACAAACCATGTTGGATTTAGAGTTCCAAATTCATCTATCTACATATGAGGGAACAGAGTGAAACCTAAACATAAAAACTGCTACTGTATACGAAGTCTTCAACCTAGAAGAACAAAATTTGGTGAGCCCAGGGGGATGTGTGTACTGATCATTATCTCCAAGTATCATCAAGATTGGGTGAAAAAATATTTACTGGTATTTTGGAAACTCGTTATTTCTTAGAAGCTTGGCAACTCCTCTCCATGAAAGTGATTTTCCACAGTCTGTGCCTAGGGCTACTTGAATAGGAAAGAAACCATAGAGACAAATCTGTGAACTCCTTTATTTTGTCAAGTTTCAAAGAGCTACTACAAACCATGTTGGATTTAGAGTTCCAAATTCATCTATCTATATAGGAGAGAAGAAAGGGAAACCTAAAAATAAAAACTGCGACTGTAAACGAACGCTTCAACCTAGAAGTACAAAATTTGGTGAGCCAAGTGGGATTTGTGTACCGATCATTACCACCACGTTTCAACAAGATTGGGTGAAAAATTATTTGCTGGTATTTCAGAAACTCGTAATTTCTTGGAAGCTTGGCAACCCCTTTCAATAAAGTGCTTTTACACAGTCTCTGCTTAGGGCTACTTGAAGAGGAAACAAATCATAGAGGCAAAACTGAGAACTCCTTTATTTTGTCAAGTTTCAAAGAGCTACTACAAACCATGTTGGATTTAGAGTCCCAAATTCATCTATCTATATAGGAGAGAACAGAGGGAAACCTAAAAAATATATACTGCTACCGTAGACGAACGCTTCAACCTAGAAGAACAAAATTTGGTGAGCCAAGTGGGATTTGTGTACTGATCATTATCACCAAGTATCATCAAGATTGGGTGAAAAAATATTTGCTGGTATTTCGGAAACTCGTAATTTCTTGGAAGCTTGGCAACCCCTTTCAATGAAATTGCTTTTCCTCAGTCTCTGCTTAGGGCTACTTGAAGAGGAAACAAATCATTGAGACAAAACAGAGAACTACATTTTTATGTCAAGTTTCAGAGATCTACTACAAACCATGTTGGATTTTGATTTCCAAATTCATCTATCTATATAGGAGAGAACAGAGGGAAACCTAAAAATAGAAACTGCTACTGTAAACAAACGCTTCAACCTAGAAGAACACAATTTGTTGAGCCAAGTGGGATTTGTGTACTGATCATTACCACCAAGTATTATTAAGATTGGGTAAAAAAATATTTACTGGTATTTCGGAAACTCGTTATTTCTTAGAAGCTTGGCAACCCCTCTCAATGAAAGTGCTTTTCCACAGTCTTTGCTAGGGATACTTGAAGAGGAAACAAATCACAGAGTCAATACTGAGAACTCCTTTATTTTGTCAAGTTTCAAAGAGCTACTACAAACCATGTTGGATTTAGAGTTCCAAATTCATCTATCTATATAGGAGAGAACAAAGTGAAACCTAAAAGTAAAAACTGCTACTGTAAACGAACGCCTCAATCTAGAAGAACAAAATTTGGTGAGCCAAGTGGGATTTGTGTACTTGTTATTATCACCACGTATCATCCAGATTGGGTGAAAAAAATATATGCTGGTATTTCGAAAACTCGTAATTTCTTGGAAGCTTGGCCACCCCTTTCAATGAAAGTGCTTTTCCACAGTCTGTGCTTAGGGCTACTTGAAGAGGAAACAAATCATAGAGACAAAACTGAGAATTCCTTTATTTTGTCAAGTTTCAAAGAGCTACTACAAACCCTGTTGGATTTAGAGTTCCAAATTCATCTATCTACATATGAGAGAACAGAGTGAAACCTAAACATAAAAACTGCTACTGTAGATGAAGGCTTCAACCTAGAAGAACAAAATTTGGTGAGACCTGGGGGATGTGTGTACTCATCATTACCACCAAGTATCATCAAGATTGGGTGGAAAAATATTTGCTGGTATTTCGGAAACTCGTAATTTCTTGGAAGCTTGGCAACCCCTTTCAATGAAAGTGCTTTTCCACAGTCTCTGCTTAGGGCTTCATTGAAGAGGAAACAAACCATAGAGACAAAACTGAGAACTACATTTTTTTGTCAAGTTTCAAAGAGCGACTACAAACCATGTTGGATTTAGAGTTCCAAATTCATCTATCTATATAGGAGAGAACAGAGGGAAACCTAAAAATAAAAACTGCTACTGTAAACGAACGCTTCAACCTAAAAGTACAAATTTGGTGAGTTAAGTAGGATTTGTGTACCGATCATTACCACCACTTATCATCAAGATTGGGTGAAAAAATATTTGCTGGCATTTCGGAAACTCGTAATTTCTCGGAAGCTTGGCAACCCCTTTCAATAAAAGTGCTTTTCCACAATCTCTGTTTAGGCTACTTGAAGAGGAAACAAATCATAGAGACAAAACTGAGAATTCCTTTATTTTGTCAAGCTTCATAGAGCTACTACAAACCATGTTGGATTTAGAGTTCCAAATTCATCTATCTATATAGGAGAGAACAGCGGAAAACCTAAAAATATAAACTGTTACTGTAAATGAACGCTGCAACCTAGAGGAACAAAATTTGGTGAGCCAAGTGGGATTTGTGTACTTGTAATTACCACCACGTATCATCAAGATTGGGTGAAAAAATATTTGCTGGTATTTCGGAAACTCGTTATTTCTTAGAAGCTTGGCAACCCCTCTCAATGAATGTGCTTTTCCACAGTCTGTGCCTAGGGCTACTTGAATAGGAAAGAAGCCATAGAGACAAAACTGAGAACTCCTTTATTTTGTCAAGTTTCAAAGAGCTACTACAAACCATGTTGGATTAAGAGTTCCAAATTCATCTATCTATATACGAGAGAAAAGAGGGTAACCTAAAAATAAATACTGCTACTGTAAACGAACGCTTCAACCTAGAAGTACAAAATTTGGTGAGCCAAGTGGGATTTGTGTACCGATCATTACCACCACGTATCATCAAGATTGGGTGAAAAAATATTTGCTGGTATTTCGGAAACTCGTAATTTCTTGGAAGCATGGCAACCTCTTTCAATGAAAGTGCTTTTCCACAGTCTCTGCTTAGGGATACTTGAAGAGGAAACAAACCATAGAGACAAAACTGAGAACTACTTTTTTTTGTCATGTTTCAAAGAGCGACTACAAACCATGTTGGATTTAGAGTTCCAAATTCATCTATCTATATAGGAGAGAACAGAGGGAAACCTAAATATAAAAACGTCTAATGTAGACAAACGCTTCAACCTAGAAGAACAAAATTTGGTGAGCCAAGTGGGATTTGCGTTCTGATCATTCCCACAAAGTTTCATCAAGATTGGGTGAAAAAATATTTGCTGGTATTTCGGAAACTCGTTATTTCTTAGAAGCTTGGCAAACCCTCTCAATGACTGTGCTTTTCCCAAGTCTGGGCCTAGAGCTACTTGAAGAGGAAACAAACCCTAGAGACAAAACTGAGAACTCCTTTATTTTGTCAAGTTTCAAAGAGCTACTACAAACTATGTTGGATTTAGAGTTCCAAATTCATCATTCTATGTAAGAAAGAACAGAGTAGAACCTAAAACTAAAAACTGCTACTGTAAATGAACGCTTCAATCTAGTAGAGCAAAATTTGGTGAGCCAAGAGGAATTTGTGTACCAATCATTTCCAACATGTATCATTAAGATTGGGTGAAAAAATATTTGCTGGTATTTCGGAAACTCGTAATTTCTTGGAAGCTTGGCAAATCCTTTCAATGAAAGTGCTTTTCCTCAGTCTCTGCTTAGGGCTACTTGAAGAGGAAACAAATCATTGAGACAAAACTAAGAACTATATTTTTATGTCAAGTTTCAGAGATCTACTACAAACCATTTTGGTTTTTGAGTTCCAAATTCATCTATCTATATAGGAGAGAACAGAGGGAAACACAAAAATAAAACTGCTACTGTAAACGAACGCTTCAATCTAGAAGAACAAAATGTGGTGAGCCAAGTGGGATTTGTGTACTGATCATTTCCACCAAGTATCATCAAGATTGGGTGAAAAAATATTTGCTGGTATTTCGGAAACATGTTATTTCTTAGAAGTTTCGCAACCCCTCTCAATGAAAGTGCTTTTCCACAGTCTGTGCCTAGGGCTACTTTAAGAGGAAACAAATCATAGAGGCAAAACTGAGAACTCCTTTATTTTGTCAAGATTCAAAGAGCTACTACAAACCATGTTGGATTTAGAGTTCCAAATTCATCTATCTATATAGGAGAGAACAGAGGGAAACCTAAAAATAAAAACTGCTACTGTAAACGAACGCTTCAACCTAGAAGTACAAACTTGGTGAGTCTTGTGGGATTTGTGTACCGATCATTACCACCACGTATCATCAAGATTGGGTGAAAAAATATTTGCTGGTATTTCGGAAACTCGTAATTTCTCGGAAGCTTGGCAACCCCTTTCAATAAAATGCTTTTCCACAGTCTCTGCTTAGGGCTACTTGAAGAGGAAACAAATCATAGAGAGAAAACTGAGAACTACTTTATTTTGACAAGTTTCAAAGAACTACTACAAACCATGTTGGATGTAGAGTTCCAAATTCATCCATCTATATAGGAGAGAACAGAGGGAAACCTAAAAATAAAAACGGCTACTGTAAACGAACGCTTCAATCTAGAAGAACAAAATTTGGTGAGCCAAGTGGGATTTTTCTACCGATCATTACCACCACATATCATCAAGATTGGGTGAAAAAATATTTGCTGGTATTACGGAAACTCGAAATTTCTTTGAGCTTGGCAACCCCTTTCAATGAAAGTGCTTTTCAACAGTCTCTGCTTAGGGCTACTTCAAGAGGAGACAAATCATTGAGACAAAACTGAGAACTACTTTTTTATTTCCAGTTTCAAAGAGCTACTACAAACCATGTTGATTTTAGTGTTCCAAATTCATCTATCTACATAGGAGAGAACAAACGGAAACCTAAAAATAAAAACTGCTACTGTAAACGAACGCTTCAACCAAGAAGAACAAAATTAGGTGAGTCAAGTGATATTTGTGTACCGATCATTACGACCAAGTATCATCAAGATTAGATGAAAAAATATTTGCTGGTATTTCGAAAACTCGTTATTTCTTGGAAGCTTGGCAACCCCTTTCAATGAAAGTGCTTTTCCACAGTCTCTGCTTAGGTCTACTTGAAGTGGAAAGAAACCATAGAGACAAAACTGAGAACTACTTTATTTTGTCAAGTTTCAAAGAGCTACTACAAACCATGTTGGATTTAGAGTTCCCATTTCATCTATCTACATAGGAGAGAACAGAGTGAAACCTAAACATAAAAACTGCTGCTGTAGACGAAGGCTTCAACCTAGAAGAACCAAATTTGGTGAGCCATGTAGGATTTGTATATTGATCATTACCAACAAGTATCATCAAGATTTGGTGAAAAAATATTTGCTGGTATTTCGGAAACTCTTTATTTCTTAGAAGCTTGGCAACTGCTCTCAATGGAATTGCTTTTCCACAGTCTGTGCCTAGGGCTACTTGAATAGGAAAGAAACCATAGAGACAAAACTGAGAACTCCTTTATTTTGACAAGTTTCAAAGAGCTACTACAAACCATGTTGGATTTAGTGTTCCAAATTCATCTATCTATATAGGAGAGAACAGCGGAAAACCTAAAAATATAAACTGTTACTGTAAATGAAGGCTGCAACCTAGAAGAACAAAATTTGGTGAGCCAACTGGGATATGTGTACTTGTCATTACCACCACGTATCATCCAGATTGGGTGAAAAAATATTTGCTGGTATTTAGGAAACTCGTAATTTCTTGGAAGCTTGGCAACCCCTTTCAATGAAAATGCTTTTCCAAAGTCTCTGGTTAGGGCTACTTGAAGAAGAAACAAACCATAGAGACAAAAATGAGAACTTCTTTTTTTTATCAAGTTTCAAAGAGCGACTACAAACAATGTTGGATTTAGATTTCCATTTTCATCTATCTATATAGGAGAGAACAGAGGGAAACCTAAATATAAAAACGACTAATGTAGACGAACGCTTCAACCTAGAAGAACAAAATTTGGTGAGCCAAGTGGGATTTGTGTACTGATCAATACCACCAAGTATCATCAAGATTGGGTGAAAATATATTTGCTGGTATTTCGGAAACTCGTTATTTCTTAGAAGCTTTGCAAACCGTCTCAATGAAAGTGCTTTTCCACAGTCTGTGCCTAGGGCTATTTGAAGAGGAAACAAATCATAGAGGCAAAACTGAGAACTCCTTTATTTTGTCACGTTTCAAAGAGCTACTACAAACCATGTTGGATTTAGAGTTCCAAATTCATCTATCTATATAGGAGTGAACAGAGGGAAACCTAAAAAATATAAACTGCTACCGTAGACGAACGCTTCAACCTAGAAGAACAAAATTTCGTGAGTCAAGTGGGATTTGTGTACCGATCATTACCACCAAGTATCATCAAGATTGGGAGAAAAAATATTTGCTGGTATTTCGGAAACTCGTAATTTCTTGGAAGCTTGGCAATCCCTTTCAATGAAAATGCTTTTCCATAGTCTCTGCTTAGGGCTACTTGAAGAGGAAACAAACCATAGAGACAAAACTGAGAACTCCTTTATTTTGTCAAGTTTCAAAGAGCTACTACAAACCATGTTGGATTTAGAGTTCCAAATTCATCTATGTATATAGGAGAGAACAGAGGGAAACCTAAAAATATAAACTGCTACTCTAAACGAACGCTTCAACCTAGAAGTACAAAATTTGGTGAGCCAAGTATGATTTGTGTACCGATCATTAGGACCACCTATCATCAAGATTGGGTGAAAAAATATTTGCTGGTATTTCGGAAACTCGTAATTTCTTGGAAGCTTGGCAACCCCTTTCAATGAAAGTGCTTTTCCACAGTCTCTGCTTAGGGCTACTTGAAGAGGAAACAATCCATAGTGACAAAACTGAGAACTCCTTTATTTTGTCAAGTTTCAAAGAGCTACTACAAACCATGTTGGATTTAGAGTTCCAAATTCATCTATCTATGTAGGAGAGAACAGAGGGAAACCTAAAAAATATAAACTGCTACCGTGGACGAACGCTTCAATCTAGACGAACAAAATTTGGTGAGCCAAGAGGGATTTGTGTACGGATCATTACCAACATGTATCATTAAGATTGGGTGAAAAAATATTTGCTGGTATTTCGGAAACTCGTAATTTCTTGGAAGCCTGGCATCCTCTTTCAATGAAAGTGCTTTTCCTCAGTCTCTGCTTAGGGCTACTTGAAGAGGAAACAAATCATTGAGAGAAAACTGAGAACTACATTTTTATGTCAAGTTTCAGAGATCTACTACAAACCATGTTGGATTTTGAGTTCCAAATTCATCTATCTATATAGGAGAGAACAGAGGGAAACCTAAAAAATATAAACTGCTACCGTGGACGAACGTTTCAACCTAGAAAAACAAAATTTGGTGAGCAAAGTTGGATTTGTGTACTGATCATTATCACCAAGTGTCATCAAGATTGGGTGAAAAAATATTTGCTGGTATTTCGGAAACTCGTTATTTCTTAGAAGCTTGGCAACCTCTCTCAATTAAAGTGCTTTTCCACAGTCTGTGCCTAGAGCTACTTCAAGAGGAAACAAACCATAGAGACAAAACTGAGAACTCCTGTATTTTGTCAAGTTTCAAAGAGCTACTACGAACTATGTTGGATTTAGATTTCCAAATTCATCTATCTATATAGAAGAGAACAGAGGGAAACCTAAAAATAAAAACTGCTACTGTATTCGAACGCTTCAATGTAGACGAACAAAATTTGGTGAGCCAAGAGGGATTTGTGTACCGATCATTATCAACATGTATCATTAAGATTGGGTGAAAAAATATTTGCTGGTATTTCGGAAACTCGTAATTTCTTGGAAGCCTGGCAACCTCTTTCAATGAAAGTGCTTTTCCTCAGTCTCTGCTTAGGGCTACTTGAAGAGGAAACAAATCATTGAGACAAAACTGAGAACTACATTTTTATGTCAAGTTTCAGAGATCTACTACAAACCATGTTGGATTTTGAGTTCCAAATTCATCTATCTATATAGGAGAGAACAGAGGGAAACCTAAAAATAAAAACTGCTAATGTAAACGAACGCTTCAATCTAGAAGAACAAAATGTTGTGAGCCAAGTGGGATTTGTGTACTGATCATTTCCACCAAGTATCATCAAGATTGGGTGAAAAAATATTTGCTGGTATTTCGGAAACTTGTTATTTCTTAGAAGTTTGGCAACCCCTCTCATTGAAAGTGCTTTTCCACAGTCTGTGCCTAGGGCTACTTGAAGAGGAAACAAATCATAGAGGCAAAACTGAGAACTCTTTTATTTTGTCAAGTTTCAAAGAGCTAGTACAAACCATGTTGGTTTTAGAATTCCAAATTCATCTATTTATATAGGAGAGAACAGAGTGAAACCTAAATACAAAAACTGCTACTGTAGACGAACGATTAAACCTAGAAGAACAAAATTTGGTGAGTCAAGTGGGATTTGTGTACCGATCATTACCACCAAGTATCATCAAGATTGGGTGAAAAAATATTTGCTCTTATTTCGGAAACTCGTAATTTCTTGGAAGCTTGGCAACCCCTTTCAATGAAAGTGCTATTCCACAGTGTCTGCTTAGGGCTACTTGAAGAGGAACCAAACCATAGAGACAAAACTAAGAACTACTTTATTTTGTCAAGTTTCAAAGAACTACTACAAACCATGTTGGATTCAGAGTTCCAAATTCATCTATCTATATAGGAGAGAACAGAGTGAAACCTAAATATAAAAACTGCTACTGTAGACGAACGCTTAAAACTAGAAGAACAAAATTTGGTGAGCCAAGTGGGATTTGTGTCCTGATCATTACCAGCATGTACCATTAAGATTGGGTCAAAAAATATTTGCTGGTATTTCGGAAACTCGTAATTTCTTGGAAGCTTGGCAACCCTCTTCTTGAAAGTGCTTTTCCACTGTCTCTGCTTAGGGCTATTGAAGAGGAATCAAATCATAGAGACAAAACTGAACACTCTTTTATTTTGTCAATTTTCAAAGAGCTACTACAAATCATGTTGGATTTAGAGTTCCAAATTCATCTATCTATATAAGAGAGAACAGAGTGTAACCTAAATATAAAAACTGCTACTGTAGACGAACACTTCAACCTAGAAGAATAAAATGTGGTGAGCCAAGTGGGATTTGTGTACTGATCATTTCCACCAAGTATCATCAAGATTGGTTGAAAAAATATTTGCTGGTTTTCGGAAACTGGTTATTTCTTAGAAGCTTGTCAACCCCTCTCAATGAAAGTGCTTTTCCACAGTATGTGCCAAGGGCTACTTCAAGAGGAAAAAAACCATAGAGACAAAACTGAGAACACCTTTATTTTCTCAAGCTTCAAAGAGCTACCTCAAACCATGTTGGATTTAGTGTTCCAAATTCATCTATTTGTATAGGAGAGAACAGAGTTAAACCTAAATATAAAAACTGCTACTGTAGACGAACGCTTAAACCTAGAAGAACAAAATTTGGTGAGCCAAGTGGGATTTGTGTACTGATCATTACAACCACGTATTATTAAGATTGGGTAAATAATATTTGCTGTTATTTCGGAAACTCATTATTTCTTAGAAGCTTGGCAACCCCTCTTAATGAAAGTGCTTTTCCACAGACTGTGCTTAGGGCTACTTGAAGAGGAAACAAATCAGAGTCAAAACTGAGAACTACGGTATTTTGTCAAGTTTCAAAGAACTACTACAAAGCATGTTGGATTTATAGTTCCAAATTCATCTATCTATATAGTAGAGAACAGAGTGCACCTAAATATAAAAACTGCTACTGTAGACGTACGCTTAAACCTAGAAGAACAAAATTTGGTGAGCCAATTTGGATTTGTGTACTGATCATTATCACCAAGTATCATCAAGATTGGGTGAAAAAATATTTGCTGGTATTTCGGAAACTCGTTATTTCTTAGAAGCTTGGCAACCCCTCTCAATGAAAGTGCTTTTCCACAGTCTGTGCCTAGAGCTACTTCAAGAGGAAACAAACCATACAGACAAAACAGAGAACTCCTTTATTTTGTCAAGTTTCAAAGAGCTACTACAAACTATGTTGGATTTAGAGTTCCAAATTCATCTATCTATATAGAAGAGAACAGAGGGAAACCTAAAAATAAAAACTGCTACTGTAAACGAACGCTTCAATCTAGAAGAACAAAATTTGGTGAGCCAAGTGGGATTTGTGTACCGATCATTACCACCAAGTATCATCTAGATTGGGTGAAAAAATACTTGCTGGTATTTCGGAAACTCGTAATTTCTTGGAAGCTTGGCAACCCCTTTCAATGAAAGTGCTTTTCCCCAGTCTGTGCTTAGGCCTACTTGAAGAGGAAACAAACCATAGAGACGAAACTTAAAACTCCTTTATTTTGTCAAGTTTCAAAGAGCTACTACAAACCATGTTGGATTTAGAGTTCCAAATTCATCTATCTACATATGAGAGAACAGAGTGAAACCTAAACATAAAAACTGCTACTGTATACGAAGTCTTCAACCTAGAAGAACAAAATTTGGTGAGCCCAGGGGGATGTGTGTACTGATCATTATCTCCAAGTATCATCAAGATTGGGTGAAAAAATATTTACTGGTATTTTGGAAACTCGTTATTTCTTAGAAGCTTGGCAACTCCTCTCCATGAAAGTGATTTTCCACAATCTGTGCCTAGGGCTACTTGAATAGAAAAGAAACCATAGAGACAAATCTGAGAACTCCTTTATTTTGTCAAGTTTCAAAGAGCTACTACAAACCATGTTGGATTTAGAGTTCCAAATTCATCTATCTATATAGGAGAGAAGAAAGGGAAACCTAAAAATAAAAACTGCTACTGTAAACGAACGCTTCAACCTAGAAGTACAAAATTTGGTGAGCCAAGTGGGATTTGTGTACCGATCATTACCACCACGTTTCAACAAGATTGGGTGAAAAATTATTTGCTGGTATTTCGGAAACTCGTAATTTCTTGGAAGCTTGGCAACCCCTTTCAATAAAGTGCTTTTACACAGTCTCTGCTTAGGGCTACTTGAAGAGGAAACAAATCAGAGAGACAAAACTGAGAACTCCATTATTTTGTCAAGTTTCAAAGAACTACTACAAAGCATGTTGGATTTAGAGTTCCAAATTCATCTATCTATATAGTAGAGAACAAAGTGCACCTAAATATAAAAACTGCTACTCTAGACGTACGCTTAAACCTAGAAGAACAAAATTTGGTGAGCCAATTTGGATTTGTGTACTGATCATTATCACCAAGTATCATCAAGATTGGGTGAAAAAATATTTGCTGGTATTTCGGAAACTCGTTATTTCTTAGAAGCTTGGCAACCCCTCTCAATGAAAGTGCTTTTCCACAGTCTGTGCCTAGAGCTACTTCAAGAGGAAACAAACCATAGAGACAAAACTGAGAACTCCTTTTTTTTTGTCAAGTTTCAAAGAGCTCCTACAAACTATGTTGGATTTAGAGTTCCAAATTCATCTATCTATATAGAAGAGAACAGAGGGAAACCTAAAAATAAAAACTGCTACTGTAGACGAACGCTTCAACCTAGAAGAACAAAATTTGGTGAGCCAAGTGGGATTTGTGTACTGATCATTACCAACAAGTATCATCAAGATTGGGTGAAAAAATATTTGCTGGTATTTCGGAAACTGGTAATTTCTTGGAAGCTTGGCAACCCCTTTCAATGAAAGTGCTGTTCCACAGTCTCTGCTTAGGGCTACTTGAAGAAGAAACAAACTATAGAGACAAAACAGAGAACTACTTTTTTTTTGTCAAGTTTCAAAGAGCGACTACAAACCATGTTGGATTTAGAGTTCCAAATTCATCTATCTATATAGGAGAGAACAGAGGGAAACCTAAAAATATAAAGCGCTGCTGTAAACGAACGCTTCAACCTAGAAGAACAAAATTTGGTGAGTCAAGTGGGATTTGTGTACCGATCATTACCACCAAGTATCATCAAGATTGGGTGAAAAAATATTTGCAGCCATTTCGGAAACTCGTTATTTCTAGGAAGCTTGGCAACCCCTTTCAATGAAAGTGCTTTTCCACAGTCTCTACTAAGGGCTACTTGAAGAAGAAACAAACTATAGAGAAAAACTGAGAACTACTTTTTTTTTGTCAAGTTTCAAAGAGCGACTACAAACCATGTTGGATTTAGAGTTCCAAATTCATCTATCTATATAGGAGAGAACAGAGTGAAACCTAAATATAAAAACGACTACTGTAGACGAACGCTTCAACCTAGAGAACAAAATTCGATGAGCCAAGTGGGATTTGTGTAATGATCATTACTACGAAGTATCATCATGATTGGATGAAAAAATATTTGCTGGTATTTCGGAGACTCATTATTTCTTAGAAGCTTGGCAACCCCTGTCAATGAAAGTGCTTTTCCACAGTCTGTGCCTAGGGCTACTTGAAGAGGAAACAAATCATAGAGACAAAACTGAGAATTCCTTTATTTTTTCAAGTTTCAAAGAGCTACTACAAACCATGTTGGATTTAGAGTTCCAAATTCATCTATCTATATAGGAGAGAACAGAGGGAAACCTAAAAATATAAACAGCTCCTGTAAACAAACGCTTCAACCTAGAAGAACAAAATTTGGTGAGTCAAGTGGGATTTGTGTATCGATCATTACCACTAAGTATCATCAAGATTGGGTGAAAAAATATTTGCTGGTATTTCGGAAACTCGTTGTTTCTTGGAAGCTTGGCAACCCCTTTCAATGAAAGTGCTTTTCCACAGTCTCTGCTTAGGGCTACTTGAAGAAAAAAGAAAGCATAGAGTCAAAACTGAGAACTACTTTTTTTTTGTCAAGTTTCAAAGAGCGACTAGAAACCATGTTGGATTTAGAATTCCAAATTCATCTATCTATATAGGAGAGAACTTAGGGAAACCTAAATATAAAAACGACTACTGTAGACGAACGCTTCAACCTAGAAGAACAAAATTTGGTGAGCCAAGTGGGATTTGTGTACAGATCATTACCACCAAGTATCATCAAGATTGGGTGAAAAAATATTTGCTGGTATTTCGGATACTCGTTATTTCATAGAAGCTTGGCAACCCCTCTCAATAAAAGTGCTCTGCCACAGTCTGTGCCTAGGGCTACTTGAAGAGGAAACAACCCATAAATACAAAACTGAGAACTCCTTTATTTTTTCAAGATTCAAAGGGCTACTAGAAATATGTTGGATTTATAGTTCCAAATTCATCTACCTATATAGGAGAGAAAAAAGTGAAACCTAAAAATAAAAAATGCTACTCTAAACGAACGCTTCAACATAGAAGAAGAAAATTTGGTGAGCCAAGTGGGATTTGTGTACCGATCATTACCATCAGGTATCATCAAGATTGGGTGAAAAAATATTTGCTGTTATTTCGGAAACTCGTTATTTCTTTGAAGCATGGCAACCCCTTTCAATGAAAGTGCTTTTCCACAGTGTCTGCTTAGGGCTACTTGAAGAGGAAACAAACCATAGAGAAAAAACTAAGAACTACTTTATTTTGTCAAGTTTCAAAGAACTACTACAAACCATGTTGGATTCAGAGTTCCAAATTCATCTATCTATATAGGAGAGAACAGAGTAAAACCTAAATATAAAAACTGCTACTGTAGACGAACGCTTAAAATTAGAAGAACAAAATTTGGTGAGCCAAGTGGGATTTGTGTCCTGATCATTACCAGCATGTACCATTAAGATTGGGTCAAAAAATATTTGCTGGTATTTCGGAAACTCGTAATTTCTTGGAAGCTTGGCAACCCTCTTCATGAAAGTGCTTTTCCACTGTCTCTGCTTAGGGCTACTTGAAGAGGAAACAAATCATAGAGACAAAACTGAACACTCCTTTATTTTGTCAATTTTCAAAGAGCTACTACAAATCATGTTGGATTTAGAGTTCCAAATTCATCTATCTATATAAGAGAGAACAGAGTGTAACCTAAATATAAAAACTGCTACTGTAGACGAACACTTCAACCTAGAAGAATAAAATGTGGTGAGCCAAGTGGGATTTGTGTACTGATCATTTCCACCAAGTATCATCAAGATTGGTTGAAAAAATATTTGCTGGTTTTCGGAAACTGGTTATTTCTTAGAAGCTTGTCAACCCCTCTCAATGAAAGTGCTTTTCCACAGTATGTGCCAAGGGCTACTTCAAGAGGAAAAAAACCATAGAGACAAAACTGAGAACACCTTTATTTTCTCAAGCTTCAAAGAGCTACCTCAAACCATGTTGGATTTAGTGTTCCAAATTCATCTATTTGTATAGGAGAGAACAGAGTTAAACCTAAATATAAAAACTGCTACTGTAGACGAACGCTTAAACCTAGAAGAACAAAATTTGGTGAGCCAAGTGGGATTTGTGTACTGATCATTACAACCACGTATTATTAAGATTGGGTAAATAATATTTGCTGTTATTTCGGAAACTCATTATTTCTTAGAAGCTTGGCAACCCCTCTTAATGAAAGTGCTTTTACACAGACTGTGCTTAGGGATACATGAAGAGGAAACAAATCAGAGTCAAAAATGAGAACTACGGTATTTTGTCAAGTTTCAAAGAACTACTACAAAGCATGTTGGATTTAGAGTTCCAAATTCATCTATCTATATAGTAGAGAACAGAGTGCACCTAAATATAAAAACTGCTACTGTAGACGTACGCTTAAACCTAGAAGAACAAAATTTGGTGAGCCAATTTGGATTTGTGTACTGATCATTATCACCAAGTATCATCAAGATTGGGTGAAAAAATATTTGCTGGTATTTCGGAAACTCGTTATTTCTTAGAAGCTTGGCAACCCCTCTCAATGAAAGTGCTTTTCCACAGTCTGTGCCTAGAGCTACTTCAAGAGGAAACAAACCATACAGACAAAACAGAGAACTCCTTTATTTTGTCAAGTTTCAAAGAGCTACTACAAACTATGTTGGATTTAGAGTTCCAAATTCATCTATCTATATAGAAGAGAACAGAGGGAAACCTAAAAATAAAAACTGCTACTGTAAACGAACGCTTCAATCTAGAAGAACAAAATTTGGTGAGCCAAGTGGGATTTGTGTACCGATCATTACCACCAAGTATCATCTAGATTGGGTGAAAAAATACTTGCTGGTATTTCGGAAACTCGTAATTCCTTGGAAGCTTGGCAACCCCTTTCAATGAAATTGCTTTTCCACAGTCTGTGCTTAGGCCTACTTGAAGAGGAAACAAACCATAGAGACGAAACTTAAAACTCCTTTATTTTGTCAAGTTTCAAAGAGCTACTACAAACCATGTTGGATTTAGAGTTCCAAATTCATCTATCTATATAAGAGAGAACAGAGTGAAACCTACATATAAAAACTGCTACCGTAGATGAACGCTTCAACCTAGAAGAACACAATTTGGTGGGCCAAGTGGGATTTGTGTACTGATCATTACCACCACGTATTATTAAGACTGGGTAAATAATATTTGCTGGTATTTCGGAAACTCGTTATTTCTTAGAAGCTTGGCAACCCCTCTCAATGAAAGTGCTTTTCCACAGTCTGTGTTTAGGGCTACTTGAAGAGGAAACAAATCATAGAGTCAAAACTGAGAACTCCTTTATTTTGTCAAGTTTCAAAGAGCTACTACAAACCATGTTGGATTTAGAGTTCCAAATTCATCTATCTATATAGGAGAAAACAAAGTGAAACCTAAAAATAAAAACTGCTACTGTAAACGAACGCCTCAACCTAGAAGAACAAAATTTGGTGAGCCAAGTGGGATTTGTGTACTTGTCATTACCACCACGTATCACCCAGATTGGGTGAAAAAATATAAGCTAGTATGTCGGAAACTCGTAATTTCTTGGAAGCTTGGCCACCCCTTTCAATGAAAGTGCTTTTCCACAGTCTCTGCTTAGGGCTACCTGAAGAGGAAACAAATCACAGAGACAAAACTGAGAATTCCTTTATTTTGTCAAGTTTCAAAGAGCTACTACAAACCATGTTGGATTTAGAGTTCTAAATTCATCTATCTACATATGAGAGAACAGAGTGAAACCTAAACATAAAAACTGCTACTCTATACGAAGTCTTCAACCTAGAAGAACAAAATTTGGTGAGCCCAGGGGGATGTGTGTACTGATCATTATCTCCAAGTATCATCAAGATTGGGTGAAAAAATATTTACTGGTATTTTGGAAACTCGTTATTTCTTAGAAGCTTGGCAACTCCTCTCCATGAAAGTGATTTTCCACAGTCTGTGCCTAGGGCTACTTGAATAGGAAAGAAACCATAGAGACAAATCTGAGAACTCCTTTATTTTGTCAAGTTTCAAAGAGCTACTACAAACCATGTTGGATTTAGAGTTCCAAATTCATCTATCTATATAGGAGAGAAGAAAGGGAAACCTAAAAATAAAAACTGCTACTGTAAACGAACGCTTCAACCTAGAAGTACAAAATTTGGTGAGCCAAGTGGGATTTGTGTACCGATCATTACCACCACGTTTCAACAAGATTGGGTCAAAAATTATTTGCTGGTATTTCGGAAACTCGTAATTTCTTGGAAGCTTGGCAACCCCTTTCAATAAAGTGCTTTTACACAGTCTCTGCTTAGGGCTACTTGAAGAGGAAACAAATCAGAGAGACAAAACTGAGAACTCCATTATTTTGTCAAGTTTCAAAGAACTACTACAAAGCATGTTGGATTTAGAGTTCCAAATTCATCTATCTATATAGTAGAGAACAAAGTGCACCTAAATATAAAAACTGCTACTCTAGACGTACGCTTAAACCTAGAAGAACAAAATTTGGTGAGCCAATTTGGATTTGTGTACTGATCATTATCACCAAGTATCATCAAGATTGGGTGAAAAAATATTTGCTGGTATTTCGGAAACTCGTTATTTCTTAGAAGCTTGGCAACCCCTCTCAATGAAAGTGCTTTTCCACAGTCTGTGCCTAGAGCTACTTCAAGAGGAAACAAACCATAGAGACAAAACTGAGAACTCCTTTTTTTTGTCAAGTTTCAAAGAGCTACTACAAACTATGTTGGATTTAGAGTTCCAAATTCATCTATCTATATAGAAGAGAACAGAGGGAAACCTAAAAATAAAAACTGCTACTGTAAACGAACGCTTCAATCTAGAAGAACAAAATTTGGTGAGCCAAGTGGGATTTGTGTACCGATCATTACCAACATGTATCATTAAGATTGGGTGAAAAAATATTTGCTGGTATTTCCGAAACTCGTAATTTCTTGGAAGCCTAGCAACCTCTTTCAATGAAAGTGCTTTTCCACAGTCTGTGCCTAGGGCTACTTGAAGAGGAAACAAATCATAGAGGCAAAACTGAGAACTCCTTTATTTTTTCAAGTTTGAAAGAGCTACTACAAACCATGTTGGATTTAGAGTTCCAAATTCATCTATCTATATAGGAGAGAACAGAGGGAAACCTAAAAATATAAACAGCTCCTGTAAACAAACGCTTCAACCTAGAAGAACAAAATTTGGTGAGTCAAGTGGAATTTGTGTATTGATCATTACCACTAAGTATCATCAAGATTGGGTGAAAAAATATTTGCTGGTATTTCGGAAACTCGTTGTTTCTTGGAAGCTTGCCACCCCTTTCATTGAAAGTGCTTTTCCACAGTGTCTTCTTAGGGCTACTTGAAGAAAAAACAAAGCATAGAGTCAAAACTGAGAACCACTTTTTTTTTGTCAAGTTTCAAAGAGCGACTAGAACCATGTTGGATTTAGAGTTCCAAATTCATCTATCTATATAGGAGAGAACAGAGGGAAACCTAAATATAAAAACGACTACTGTAGACGAACGCTTCAACCTAGAAGAACAAAATTTGGTGAGCCAAGTGGGATTTGTGTACTGATCATTACCAACAAGTATCATCAAGATTGTGTGAAAAAATATTTGCTGGTATTTCGGAAACTGGTAATTTCTTGGAAGCTTGGCAACCCCTTTCAATGAAAGTGCTGTTCCACAGTCTCTGCTTAGGGCTACTTGAAGAAGAAACAAACTATAGAGACAAAACAGAGAACTACTTTTTTTTTGTCAAGTTTCAAAGAGCGACTACAAACCATGTTGGATTTAGAGTTCCAAATTCATCTATCTATATAGGAGAGAACAGAGGGAAACCTAAAAATATAAACAGCTGCTGTAAACGAACGCTTCAACCTAGAAGAACAAAATTTGGTGAGTCAAGTGGGATTTGTGTACCGATCATTACCACCAAGTATCATCAAGATTGGGTGAAAAAATATTTGCAGCCATTTCGGAAACTCGTTATTTCTAGGAAGCTTGGCAACCCCTTTCAATGAAAGTGCTTTTCCACAGTCTCTACTAAGGGCTACTTGAAGAAGAAACAAACTATAGAGAAAAACTGAGAACTACTTTTTTTTTTGTCAAGTTTCAAAGAGCGACTACAAACCATGTTGGATTTAGAGTTCCAAATTCATCTATCTATATAGGAGAGAACAGAGTGAAACCTAAATATAAAAACGACTACTGTAGACGAACGCTTCAACCTAGAGAACAAAATTCGATGAGCCAAGTGGGATTTGTGTAATGATCATTACTACGAAGTATCATCATGATTGGATGAAAAAATATTTGCTGGTATTTCGGAGACTCATTATTTCTTAGAAGCTTGGCAACCCCTGTCAATGAAAGTGCTTTTCCACAGTCTGTGCCTAGGGCTACTTGAAGAGGAAACAAATCATAGAGACAAAACTGAGAATTCCTTTATTTTTTCAAGTTTCAAAGAGCTACTACAAACCATGTTGGATTTAGAGTTCCAAATTCATCTATCTATATAGGAGAGAACAGAGGGAAACCTAAAAATATAAACAGCTCCTGTAAACAAACGCTTCAACCTAGAAGAACAAAATTTGGTGAGTCAAGTGGGATTTGTGTATCGATCATTACCACTAAGTATCATCAAGATTGGGTGAAAAAATATTTGCTGGTATTTCGGAAACTCGTTGTTTCTTGGAAGCTTGGCAAACCCTTTCAATGAAAGTGCTTTTCCACAGTCTCTGCTTAGGGCTACTTGAAGAAAAAAGAAAGCATAGAGTCAAAACTGAGAACTACTTTTTTTTTCTCAAGTTTCAAAGAGCGACTAGAAACCATGTTGGATTTAGAATTCCAAATTCATCTATCTATATAGGAGAGAACTTAGGGAAAAATAAATATAAAAACGACTACTGTAGACGAACGCTTCAACCTAGAAAAACAAAATTTGGTGAGCCAAGTGGGATTTGTGTACAGATCATTACCACCAAGTATCATCAAGATTGGGTGAAAAAATATTTGCTGGTATTTCGGATACTCGTTATTTCATAGAAGCTTGGCAACCCCTCTCAATAAAAGTGCTTTGCCACAGTCTGTGCCTAGGGCTACTTGAAGAGGAAAAAACCCATAAATACAAAACTGAGAACTCCTTTATTTTTTCAAGATTCAAAGGGCTACTAGAAATATGTTGGATTTATAGTTCCAAATTCATCTACCTATATAGGAGAGAAAAGAGTGAAACCTAAAAATTAAAAATGCTACTCTAAACGAACGCTTCAACATAGAAGAAGAAAATTTGGTGAGCCAAGTGGGATTTGTGTACCGATCATTACCATCAGGTATCATCAAGATTGGGTGAAAAAATATTTGCTGTTATTTCGGAAACTCGTTATTTCTTTGAAGCATGGCAACCCCTTTCAATGAAAGTGCTTTTCCACAGAGTCTGCTTAGGGCTACTTGAAGAGGAAACAAACCATAGAGAAAAAACTAAGAACTACTTTATTTTGTCAAGTTTCAAAGAACTACTACAAACCATGTTGGATTCAGAGTTCCAAATTCATCTATCTATATAGGAGAGAACAGAGTAAAACCTAAATATAAAAACTGCTACTGTAGACGAACGCTTAAAATTAGAAGAACAAAATTTGGTGAGCCAAGTGGGATTTGTGTCCTGATCATTACCAGCATGTACCATTAAGATTGGGTCAAAAAATATTTGCTGGTATTTCGGAAACTCGTAATTTCTTGGAAGCTTGGCAACCCTCTTCATGAAAGTGCTTTTCCACTGTCTCTGCTTAGGGCTACTTGAAGAGGAAACAATCATAGAGACAAAACTGAACACTCCTTTATTTTGTCAATTTTCAAAGAGCTACTACAAATCATGTTGGATTTAGAGTTCCAAATTCATCTATCTATATAAGAGAGAACAGAGTGTAACCTAAATATAAAAACTGCTACTGTAGACGAACACTTCAACCTAGAAGAATAAAATGTGGTGAGCCAAGTGGGATTTGTGTACTGATCATTTCCACCAAGTATCATCAAGATTGGTTGAAAAAATATTTGCTGGTTTTCGGAAACTGGTTATTTCTTAGAAGCTTGTCAACCCCTCTCAATGAAAGTGCTTTTCCACAGTATGTGCCAAGGGCTACTTCAAGAGGAAAAAAACCATAGAGACAAAACTGAGAACACCTTTATTTTCTCAAGCTTCAAAGAGCTACCTCAAACCATGTTGGATTTAGTGTTCCAAATTCATCTATTTGTATAGGAGAGAACAGAGTTAAATCTAAATATAAAAACTGCTACTGTAGACGAACGCTTAAACCTAGAAGAACAAAATTTGGTGAGCCAAGTGGGATTTGTGTACTGATCATTACAACCACGTATTATTAAGATTGGGTAAATAATATTTGCTGTTATTTCGGAAACTCATTATTTCTTAGAAGCTTGGCAACCCCTCTTAATGAAAGTGCTTTTCCACAGACTGTGCTTAGGGCTACTTGAAGAGGAAACAAATCAGAGTCAAAACTGAGAACTACGGTATTTTGTCAAGTTTCAAAGAACTACTACAAAGCATGTTGGATTTAGAGTTCCAAATTCATCTATCTATATAGTAGAGAACAGAGTGCACCTAAATATAAATAATGCTACTGTAGACGTACGCTTAAACCTAGAAGAACAAAATTTGGTGAGCCAATTTGGATTTGTGTACTGATCATTATCACCAAGTATCATCAAGATTGGGTGAAAAAATATTTGCTGGTATTTCGGAAACTCGTTATTTCTCAGAAGCTTGGCAACCCCTCTCAATGAAAGTGCTTTTCCACAGTCTGTGCCTAGAGCTACTTCAAGAGGAAACAAACCATACAGACAAAACAGAGAACTCCTTTATTTTGTCAAGTTTCAAAGAGCTACTACAAACTATGTTGGATTTTAGAGTTCCAAATTCATCTATCTATATAGAAGAGAACAGAGGGAAACCTAAAAATAAAAACTGCTACTGTAAACGAACGCTTCAATCTAGAAGAACAAAATTTGGTGAGCCAAGTGGGATTTGTGTACCGATCATTTCCACCAAGTATCATCTAGATTGGGTGAAAAAATACTTGCTGGTATTTCGGAAACTTGTAATTCCTTGGAAGCTTGGCAACCCCTTTCAATGAAAGTGCTTTTCCACAGTCTGTGCTTAGGCCTACTTGAAGAGGAAACAAACCATAGAGACGAAACTTAAAACTCCTTTATTTTGTCAAGTTTCAAAGAGCTACTACAAACCATGTTGGATTTAGAGTTCCAAATTCATCTATCTATATAAGAGAGAACAGAGAGAAACCTACATATAAAAACTGCTACCGTAGATGAACGCTTCAACCTAGAAGAACACAATTTGGTGGGCCAAGTGGGATTTGTGTACTGATCATTACCACCACGTATTATTAAGATTGGGTAAATAATATTTGCTGGTATTTCGGAAACTCATTATTTCTTAGAAGCTTGGCAACCCCTCTCAATGAAAGTGCTTTTCCACAGTCTGTGTTTAGGGCTACTTGAAGAGGAAACAAATCATAGAGTCAAAACTGAGAACTCTTTTATTTTGTCAAGTTTCAAAGAGCTACTACAAACCATGTTGGATTTAGAGTTCCAAATTCATCTATCTATATAGGAGAAAACAAAGTGAAACCTAAAAATAAAAACTGCTACTGTAAACGAACGCCTCAACCTAGAAGAACAAAATTTGGTGAGCCAAGTGGGATTTGTGTACTTGTCATTACCACCACGTATCACCCAGATTGGGTGAAAAAATATAAGCTGGTATGTCGGAAACTCGTAATTTCTTGGAAGCTTGGCCACCCCTTTCAATGAAAGTGCTTTTCCACAGTCTCTGCTTAGGGCTACCTGAAGAGGAAACAAATCATAGAGACAAAACTGAGAATTCCTTTATTTTGTCAAGTTTCAAAGAGCTACTACAAACCATGTTGGATTTAGAGTTCTAAATTCATCTATCTACATATGAGAGAACAGAGTGAAACCTAAAATAAAAACTGCTACTGTATACGAAGTCTTCAACCTAGAAGAACAAAATTTGGTGAGCCCAGGGGGATGTGTGTACTGATCATTATCTCCAAGTATCATCAAGATTGGGTGAAAAAATATTTACTGGTATTTTGGAAACTCGTTATTTCTTAGAAGCTTGGCAACTCCTCTCCATGAAAGTGATTTTCCACAGTCTGTGCCTAGGGCTACTTGAATAGGAAAGAAACCATAGAGACAAATCTGAGAACTCCTTTATTTTGTCAAGTTTCAAAGAGCTACTACAAACCATGTTGGATTTAGAGTTCCAAATTCATCTATCTATATAGGAGAGAAGAAAGGGAAACCTAAAAATAAAAACTGCTACTGTAAACGAACGCTTCAACCTAGAAGTACAAAATTTGGTGAGCCAAGTGGGATTTGTGTACCGATCATTACCACCACGTTTCAACAAGATTGGGTGAAAATTATTTGCTGGTATTTCGGAAACTCGTAATTTCTTGGAAGCTTGGCAACCCCTTTCAATAAAGTGCTTTTACACAGTCTCTGCTTAGGGCTACTTGAAGAGGAAACAAATCAGAGAGACAAAACTGAGAACTCCATTATTTTGTCAAGTTTCAAAGAACTACTACAAAGCATGTTGGATTTAGAGTTCCAAATTCATCTATCTATATAGTAGAGAACAAAGTGCACCTAAATATAAAAACTGCTACTGTAGACGAACACTTCAACCTAGAAGAATAAAATGTGGTGAGCCAAGTGGGATTTGTATACTGATCATTTCCACCAAGTATCATCAAGATTGGTTGAAAAAATATTTGCAGGTATTTCGGAAACTGGTATTTCTTAGAAGCTTGGCAACCCCTCTCAATGAAAGTGCTTTTCCACAGTATGTGCCAAGGGCTTCTTCAAGAGGAAACAAACCATAGAGACAAAACTGAGATCACCTTTATTTTCTCAAGCTTCAAAGAGCTACCTCAAACCATGTTGGATTTAGTGTTCCAAATTTATCTATTTGTATAGGAGAGAACAGAGTGAAACCTAAATATAAAGATGAACGCTTCAACCTAGAAGAACAAAATTTGGTGAGCCAAGTGGGATTTGTGTACTGATCATTACCACCACGTATTATGAATATTGGGTAAATAATATTTGCTGGTATTTCGGAAACTCGTTATTTCTTAGAAGCTTGGCAACCCCGCTTAATGAAAGTGCTTTTCCACAGTCTGTGCTTAGGGCTACTTGAAGAGGAAACAAATCATAGAGTCAAAACTGAGAACTATGGTATTTTGTCAAGTTTCAAAGAACTACTACAAAGCATGTTGGATTTAGAGTTCCAAATTCATCTATCTATATAGTAGAGAACAGAGTGCACCTAAATATAAAAACTGCTACTGTAGACGTACGCTTAAACCTAAAAGAACAAAATTTGGTGAGCCAAGTGGTATTTGTGTACTGATCATTACCACCAAGTATCATCTAGATTGAGTGAAAAAATACTTGCTGGTATTTCGGAAACTCGTAATTTCTTGGAAGCTTGGCAACCCCTTTCAATGAAAGTGCTTTTCCACAGTCTGTGCTTAGGCCTACTTGAAGAGGAAACAAACCATAGAAACGAAACTTAAAACTCCTTTATTTTGTCAAGATTCAAAGAGCTACTACAAACCATGTTGGTTTTAGAGTTCCAAATTCATCTATCTATATAAGAGAGAATAGAGTGAAACCTACATATAAAAACTGCTACTGTAGATGAACGCTTCAACCTAGAAGAACACAATTTGGTGAGCCAAGTGGGATTTGTGTACTGATCATTACCACCACGTATTATTAAGATTGGGTAAATAAAATTTGCTGGTATTTCGGAAACTCGTTATTTCTAAGAAGCTTGGCAACCCCTCTCAATGAAAGTGCTTTTCCACAGTCTGTGCTTAGGGCTACTTGAAGGGGAAACGAATCATAGAGTCAAAACTGAGAACTCCTTTTTTTGTCAAGTTTCAAAGAGCTACTACAAACCATGTTGGATTTAGAGTTCCAAATTCATCTATCTATATAGGAGAGAACAAAGTGAAACCTAAAAATAAACACTGCTACTGTAAAAGAACGCCTCAACCTAGAAGAACAAAACTTGGTGAGCCAAGTGGGATTTGTGTACTTGTCATTACCACAACGTATCACCCAGATTGGGTGAAAAAATATATGCTGGTATTTCGGAAACTTGTAATTTCTTGGAAGTTTGGCCACCCCTTTCAATGAAAGTGCTTTTCCACATTCTCTGCTTAGGGCTACCTGAAGAGGAAACAAATCATAGAGACAAAACTGAGAATTCCTTTATTTTGTCAAGTTTCAAAGAGCTACTACAAACCATGTTGGATTTAGAGTTCCAAATTCATCTATCTACATATGAGAGAACAGAGTGAAACCTAAACATAAAAACTGCTACTGTATAGGAAGTCTTCAACCTAGAAGAACAAAATTTGGTGAGCCCAGGGGGATGTGTGTACTGATCATTATCTCCAAGTATTATCAAGATTGGGTGAAAAAATATTCGCTGGTATTTCGGAAACTCGTTATTTCTTAGAAGCTTGGCAACCCCTCTCAATGAAATTGCTTTTCCACAGTCTGTGCCTAGGGCTACTTGAAGAGGAAACAAACCATAGAGATAAAACTGAGAACTCCTTTATTTTGTCAAGTTTCAAAGAGCTACTACAAACCATGTTGGATTTAGAGATCCAAATTCATCTATCTATATAGGAGAGAACAAAGGGAAAACTAAAAATAAAAACTGCTACTGTAAACGAACGCTTCAACCTAGAAGTACAAAATTTGGTGAGCCAAGTGGGGTTTGTGTACCGATCATTACCACCACGTATCAACAAGATTGGGTGAAAAATTATTTGCTGGTATATCGGAAACTCGTAATTTCTTGGAAGTTTGGCATTCCCTTTCAATGAAAGTGCTTTTACACAGTCTCTGCTTAGGGCTACTTGAAGAGGAAACAAACCATAGAGACAAAACAGAGAACTACTTTTTTTGTCAAGTTTCAAAGAGCTACTACTAACCATGTTGGATTTAGAGTTCCAAATTCATCTATCTATATAGGAGATAACAGAGGGAAACCTAAATATAAAAACGACTAATGTAGATGAACGCTTCAACCTAGAGGAAGAAAATTTGGTGAGCCAAGTGGGATTTTTGTACCGATCATTAGCACCAAGTATCATCCAGATTGGGTGAAAAAATATTTGCTGGTAATTCGGAAACTCGTAATTTCTTGGAAGCTTGGCAATCCCTTTCAATGAAAGTGCTGTTCAACAGTCTCTGCTTAGGGCTACTTGAAGAGGAAACAAACCATAGAGACAAAGTGAGAACTCCTTTATTTTGTCAAGTTTCAAAGAGCTACTACAAACCATGTTAGATTTAGAGTTCCAAATTCATCTATCTATATAGGAGAGAACAGAGGAAAACCTAAAAATATAAACTGTTACTGTAAATGAATGCTGCAACCTAGAAGAACAAAATTTGGTGAGCCAAGTGGGATTTTTGTACCGATCATTAGCACCAAGTATAATCCAGATTGGGTGAAAAAGTATTTGCTGGTATTTCGGAAACTCGTAATTTCTTGGAAGCTTGGAAACCCCTCCAAATGAAAATGCTTTTCCACAGTCTGTGCCTAGGGCTACTTGAAGAGGAAACAAACCATAGAGACAAAACTGAGAACTCCTTTATTTTGTCAAGTTTCAAAGAGCTAGTAGAAACAATGTTGGATTTAGAGTTCCAAATTCATCTATCTATATAAGAAAGAACAGAGTAGAACCTAAAATTAAAAATTGCTACTGTAAACAAACGCTTCAACCTAGAACAACAAAATTTGGTGAGCCAAGTGGGATTTGTGTACCGATCATTACCATCAGGTATAATCAAGATTGGGTGAAAAAATATTTGCTGGTATTTCGGAAACTGGTAATTTTTTGGAAGCTTGGCAACCCCTTTCAATGAAAGTGCTGTTCCACAGTCTCTGCTTAGGGCTACTTTAAGAGGAAACAAACCATAGAGACAAATCTGAGAATTCCTTTATTTTGTCAAGTTTCAAAGAGCTACTACAAACCATGTGGGATTTAGAGTTCAAAATTCATCTATCTATATAGGAGAGAACAGAGGGAAACCTAAATATAAAAACGACTACTGTAGACGAACGCTTCAACCTAGAAGAACAAAATTTGATGAGCCAAGTGGGATTTGTGTAATGATCATTACCACCAAGTATCATCAAGATTGGGTGAAAAAATATTTTCTGGTATTTCGGAAACACATTATTTCTTTAAGCTTGGCAACCCCTGTCAATGAAAGTGCTTTTCCACAGTCTGTGCCTAGGGCTACTTGAAGAGGAAACAAACCATAAAGACAAAAGTGAGAACTCCTTTATTTTGACAAGTTTCAAAGAGCTACTACAAACCATGTTGGATTTAGAGTTCCAAATCATCTATCTATATAGGAGAGAACAGAAAGAAACCTAAAAATAAAAACTACTACTGTAAACGAACGCTTCTACCTAGAAGAACAAAATTTGGTGAGCCAAGTGGGATTTGTGTACCGATCATTACCACCACGTATCATCAAGATTGAGTGAAAAAATATTTGCTGGTATTTCGGAAACTCGTGATTACTTGGAAGCTTGGCAAACCCTTTCAATGAAAGTGCTGTTCCACAGTCTCTGCTTAGGGCTACTTGAAGAGGAAACAAACCATAGAGACAAAACTGAGAATTCTTTTATTTTGTCAACTTTCAAAGAGCTACTACAAACCATGTTGGATTTAGAGTTCCAAATTCATCCATCTATATAGGAGTGAACAGAGGGAAACCTAAAAATATAAAGAGCTGCTGTAAACGAACGCTTCAACCTAGAAGAACAAAATTTGGTGAGTCAAGTGGGATTTGTGTACCGATCATTACAACAAGAATCATCAAGATTGGGTGAAAAAATATTTAATGTCATTTCGGAAACTCGTTATTTCTTGGAAGCTTGGCAAACCCTTTCAATGAAATTGCTTTTCCACAATCTCTGCTAAGGGCTACTTGAAGAGGAAACAAACCATAGAGACAAAACTGAAAACTAGTTTTTTTTTGGTCATGTTTCAAAGAGCTACTACAAACCATGTTGGATTTAGAGTTCCAAATTCATCTATCTCTATAGGAGAGAACATTGGGAAACCTAAATATAAAAACGACTACTGTAGACGAACGCTTCAACCTAGAAGAACAAAATTTGATGAGCCAAGTGGGATTTGTGTAATGATCATTACCACCAAGTATCATCAAGATTGGGTGAAAAAATATTTGCTGGTATTTCGGAAACTCGTTATTTCTTTGAAGCTGAGCAACCCCTCTCAATGAAAGTGCTTTTCCACAGTCTGTGCCTAGGGCTACTTGAAGAGGAAACAAACCATAGAGACAAAAGTGAGAACTCCTTTATTTTGTCAAGTTTCAAAGAGCTACTACAATCCATGTTGGATTTAGAGTTCCAAATTCATCTATCTACATAGGAGAGGACAGAGTGAAACCTAAACAGAAAAACTGCTGCTGTAGACGAACGCTTCAACCTAGAGGAACAAAATTTGTTGAGCCAAGTGGTATTTGTGTACTTGTCATTACCACCAAGTATCATCAAGATTGGGTGAAAAAATATTTGCTGGTATTTCGGAAACTCGTAACTTCTTGGAAGCTTGGCAACCCCTTTCAATGAAAGTACTTTTTCACAGTCTCTGCATAGGGCTACTTGAAGAAAAAACAAACCATAGAGACAAAACAGAGAACTACTTTATTTTGTCAAGTTTCAAAGAGCGAATAGAAATCATGTTTGATTTAGAGTTCCAAATTCATCTATCTATATAGGAGAGAACAGAGGGAAACCTAAATATAAAAATTGCTACTGTAGACGAACGCTTCCACCTAGAAAAACAGAATTTGGTGAGCCAAGTGGGATTTGTGTCCTGATCATTACCACCAAGTATCAACAAGATTGGGTAAAAAAATATTTGCTTGTATTTCGGATACTAGTTATTTCTTAGAAGCTTAGCAAACCTCTCAATGAAAGTGCTTTTCCACAGTCTGTGCCTAGGGCTACTTGAAGAGGAAACAAACTATAGAGACAAAACTGAGAACTACTTTATTTTGTCAAGTTTCAAAGAGCTACTACTAACCATGTTGGATTTAGAGTTCCAAATTCATCTATCTATATAGGAGAGAACAAGGAAACCTAAAAATGAAAACTACTACTGTAAACGAACGCTTCAAACTAGAGGAAGAAAATCTGGTGAGCCAAGTGGGATTTTTGTACCGATCATTAGCACCAAGTATCACCCAGATTGGGTGAAAAAATATTTGCTGGTATTTCGGAAACTCGTAATTTCTTGGAAGCTTTGCAACCCCTTTCAATGAAAGTGCTGTTCAACAATCTCTGCTTAGGGCTACTTGAAGAGTAAACAAACCATAGAGACAAAGTGAGAACTCCTTTATTTTGTCAAGTTTCAAAGACCTACTACAAACCATGTTGGATTTAGTGTTCCAAATTCATCTATCTATATAGGAGAGAACAGAGGAAAACCTAAAAATATAAACTGTTACTGTAAATGAACGCTGCAACCTAGAAGAACAAAATTTGGTGAGCCAAGTGGAATATGTTTACTTGTCATTACCAACACGTATCATCCAGATTGGGAGAAAAAATATTTGCTGGTATTTCAGAAACTCATAATCTTGGAAGCTTGGAAATCCCTTTCAATGAAATTGCTCTTCCACAGTCTCTTCTTAGGGCTACTTGAAGAGGAAACAAAACATAGAGAGAAAACTGAGAACTACTTTATTTTGTCAAGTTTCAAAGAACCACTAAAAACCATGTTGGATTTAGAGTTCCAAATTCATCTATCTATATAGGAGAGAACAGAGGGAAACCTAAAAATAAAAACTGCTACTGTAAACAAACGCTTCAACGTAGAAAAACAAAATTTGGTGAGCCAAG
>NW_027510541.1:0-33112 GCF_048772815.1 Callospermophilus lateralis | reverse complement strand
CATTGAGAGTGGTCGCCAAGCTTCTAAGAATTTACAAGTTTCCGAAATACCAGCAAATATTTTTTCACCCAATCTTGATGATACTTTGTGGTAATGATCAGTACACCAATCCCACTTGGCTCACCAAATTTTGTTCTTCTAGATTGAAGCGTTCGTCTACAGTAGCAGTTTTTATATTTAGATTTCCCTCTGTTCTCTCCTGTATAGATAGATGAATTTGGAACTCTAAATCCAACATGGTTTGTACTAGCTCTTTGAAACTTGAAAAATAAAAGCGTTCTCAGTTTTGTCTCTATGGATTGTTTCCTCTTCTCTTAGCCCTAGGCACAGACTGTGGAAAATCACTTTCATTGAGAGGGGTTGCAAAGCTTCTAAGAAATAACGAGTTTCCGAAATACCAGCAAATATTTTTTCACCAAATCTTGATGATACTTGTTGCTAATGATCACTACACAAATCCAACTTGGCTCACCAAATTTTGTTCTTCTAGTTTGAAGCTTTCGTCTACAGTAGCAGTTTTTATATTTAGGTTTTCCTCTGTTCTCTCCTATATAGATAGATGAATTTGGAACTCTAAATCCAACATGGTTTGTAGTAGCTCTTTGAAACTTCACAAAATGAAGGAATTCTGAGTTTTATCTCTGTGGTTTGTTTCCTCTTCAAGTAGCCCTAGACACAGACTGTGGAAAACCACTTTAATTGAGAGGGGTTGCCACGCTTCTAAGAAATAACGAGTTTCCGAAATACCCGCAAATATTTTTTCACCCAATCTCGATGATACTTGGTGGTAATGATCAGTACACAAATCCCACTTGGCTCACCAAATTTTGTTCTTCTACGTTGAAGCGTTCGACTACAGTAGCAGTTTTTATATTTAGGTTTCCCTCTGTTCTCTAATTTATAGATAGATGAATTTGGAACTCTAAATCCAACATGGTTTGTAGTAGCTCATTGAAACTTGACAAAATAAAGGAGTTCTCAGTTTTGTCTCAATGGTTTGATTCCTCCTCAAGTAGCCCTAGGCGCAGACTGTGGAAAAGCACTTTCATTGAGAGTGGTTGCCAAGCTTCTAAGAAATTACAAGTTTCTGAAATACCAGCAAATATTTTTTCACCCAAACTTGATGATACTTGGTGGTAATGATCAGTACACAAATCCCACTTGGCTCACCAAATTTTTTTCTTCTAGTTTGAAGCTTTCGTCTACAGTAGCAATTTTTATATTTAGGTTTCCCTCTGTTCTCTCCTATATAGATAGATGAATTTGGAACTCTAAATCCAACATTGTTTGTAGTAGCTCTTTGAAACTTGACAAAATAAAGGAGTTCTCAGTTTTGTCTCTATTGTTTGTTTCCTCTTCAAGTAGCCCTAGGCACAGACTGTGGAAAAGCACTTTCATTGAGAGGAGTTGCCAAGCTTCTAAGAAATAACGAGTTTCCGAAATACCAGCAAGTATATTTTCACCCAATCTTGATGATACTTGGTGGTAATGATGAGTACACAAATCCCACTTGGCTCACCAAATTTTGTTCTTCTAGGTTGAAGCGTTCGTCTACAATACCAGTTTTTATATTTAGGTTTCACTCTGATCTCTTATATATAGATAGATGAATTTGGAACTCTAATTCCAACATGGTTTGTAATAGCTCTTTGATACTTGACAAAATAAAGGAGTTCTCAGTTTTGTCTCTATGGTTTGTTTCCTCTTCAAATAGCCCTAGTCACAGACGGAGGAAAAGCACTTTCATTGAGAGGGGTTGCCAAGCATCTAAGAAATTACGAGTTTCCGAAATACCAGCAAATATTTTTTCACCCAATCTTGATGATACTTGTTGCTAATGATCAGTACACAAATCCCACTTGACTCACCAAATTTTGTTCTTCTCGGTTGAAGCGTTCGTCTAGAGTAGCAGTTTTTATATTTAGGTTTCTCTCTGTTCTCTCCTATATAGATAGATGAATTTGGAACTCTAAATCCAACATGGATTGTAGTAGCTCTTTGAAACTTGACAAAATAAAGGAGTTCTCAGTTTTGTCTCTATGGTTTGTTTCCTCTTCAAGTAGCCCTAGGCACAGACTGTGGAAGCACTTTCATTGAGATGGGTTGCCAAGCTTCTAAGAAATAACGTGTTTTCAAAATACCAGCAAATATTTTTTCACCCAATCTTGATGATACTTGGTGGTAATGATCAGTACACAAATCCCACTTGGCTCACCAAATTTTGTTCTTCTAGGTTGAAGCGTTCGTCTACAGTAGCAGTTTTTATATTTAGGTTTCTCTCTGTTCTCTCCTATATAGATAGATGAATTTGGAACTCTAAATCCAACATGGTTTGTAGTAGCTCTTTGAAACTTGACAAAATAAAGGAGTTCTCAGTTTTGTTTCTATGGTTTGTTTCCTCTTCATTAAGCCCTAGGCACAGACTGTGGAAAAGCACTTTCATTGAGAGGGGTTGCCAAGCTTTTAAGAAATTATGAATTTCTGAAATACCAGCAAATATTTTTTCACCCAATCTTGATGATACTTGGTGGTAATGATCAGTACACAAATCCCACTTTGTTCACCAAATTTTGTTCTTCTAGGTTGAAGCATTCGTCTACACTAGCATTTTTTATATTTAGGTTTCCCTCTGTTCTCTCCTATTTAGATAGATGAATTTGGAACTCTAAATCCAACATGGTTTTTAGTAGCTCTTTGAAACTTGACAAAATAAAGGAGTTCTCAGTTTTGTCTCTATGGTTTGTTTCCTCTTCAAGTAGCCCTAGGCACAGACTGTGGTAAAGCACTTTCATTGAGAGGGGTTGAAAAGCTTCTAAGAAATTACGAGTTTCCGAAATACCATCAAATATTTTTTCACCCAATCTTGATGATACTTGGTGGTAATGATCAGTACACAAATCCCACTTGGCTCAACAAATTTTGTTCTTCTAGGTTGAAGCGTTCGTCTACAGTAGCAGTTTTTATATTTAGGTTTCCCTCTGTTCTCCCCTATATAGATAGATAAATTTGGAAATCAAAATCCAACATGGTTTGTACTAGCTCTTTGAAACTTGACAAAATAAAGGAGTTCTCAGTTTTGTCTGTATGGTTTGTTTCCTCTTCAAGTAGCCCTGGTCACAGATTGTGGAAAAGCACTTTATTGAGAGGGTTGCCAAGCTTTTAAGAAATTACTATTTTCTGAAATACCAGCAAATATTTTTTCACCCAATCTTGATGATACTTGTTGCTAATGATTAATACACAAATCCCACTTGACTCTCCAAATTTTGTTCTTCTAGTTTGAAGCGTTCGTCTACAGTATCAGTTTTTATATCTAGGTTTCCCTCTGTTCTCTCCTATATAGATAGATGAATTTGGAACTCTAAATCCAACATGGTTTGTAGTAGCTCTTTGAAACTTGACAAAATAAAGGAGTTCTCAATTTTGTCTCTATGGTTTGTTTCCTCTTCAAGTAGCCCTAGGCACAGACTGTGGAAAAGCACTTTCATTGAGAGGGGTTGCCAAGCTTCTAAGAAATTACGAGTTTCCAAAATACCAGCAAATATTTTTTTCACCCAATCTTGATGATACTTGGTGGTAATGATCAGTACAGAAATCCCACTTTGCTCACAAAATTTTGTTCTTCTAGGTTGAAGCATTCGTCTACCGTAGCAGTTTTTATATTTAGGTTTCCCTCTGTTCTCTCCTATATAGATAGATGAATTTGGAACTCTAAATCCAACATGGTTTTTAGTAGCTCTTTGAAACTTGACAAAATAAAGGAGTTCTCAGTTTTGTCTCTATGGTTTGTTTCCTCTTCAAGTAGCCCTAGGCACAGACTGTGGAAGCACTTTCATTGAGATGGGTTGCCAAGCTTCTAAGAAATAACGTGTTTTCAAATACCAGCAAATATTTTTTCACCCAATCTTGATGATACTTGGTGGTAATGATCAGTACACAAATCCCACTTGGCTCACCAAATTTTGTTCTTCTAGGTTGAAGCGTTCGTCTACAGTAGCAGTTTTTATATTTAGGTTTCTCTCTGTTCTCTCCTATATAGATAGATGAATTTGGAACTCTAAATCCAACATGGTTTGTAGTAGCTCTTTGAAACTTGACAAAATAAAGGAGTTCTCAGTTTTGTTTCTATGGTTTGTTTCCTCTTCATTAAGCCCTAGGCACAGACTGTGGAAAAGCACTTTCATTGAGAGGGGTTGCCAAGCTTCTAAGAAATTATGAATTTCTGAAATACCAGCAAATATTTTTTCACCCAATCTTGATGATACTTGGTGGTAATGATCAGTACACAAATCCCACTTTGTTCACCAAATTTTGTTCTTCTAGGTTGAAGCATTCGTCTACACTAGCATTTTTTATATTTAGGTTTCCCTCTGTTCTCTCCTATTTAGATAGATGAATTTGGAACTCTAAATCCAACATGGTTTTTAGTAGCTCTTTGAAACTTGACAAAATAAAGGAGTTCTCAGTTTTGTCTCTATGGTTTGTTTCCTCTTCAAGTAGCCCTAGGCACAGACTGTGGTAAAGCACTTTCATTGAGAGGGGTTGAAAAGCTTCTAAGAAATTACGAGTTTCCGAAATACCATCAAATATTTTTTCACCCAATCTTGATGATACTTGGTGGTAATGATCAGTACACAAATCCCACTTGGCTCAACAAATTTTGTTCTTCTAGGTTGAAGCGTTCGTCTACAGTAGCAGTTTTTATATTTAGGTTTCCCTCTGTTCTCCCCTATATAGATAGATGAATTTGGAAATCTAAATCCAACATGGTTTGTACTAGCTCTTTGAAACTTGACAAAATAAAGGAGTTCTCAGTTTTGTCTGTATGGTTTGTTTCCTCTTCAAGTAGCCCTGGTCACAGATTGTGGAAAAGCACTTTATTGAGAGGGTTGCCAAGCTTTTAAGAAATTACTATTTTCTGAAATACCAGCAAATATTTTTTCACCCATCTTGATGATACTTGTTGCTAATGATTAGTACACAAATCCCACTTGACTCTCCAAATTTTGTTCTTCTAGGTTGAAGCGTTCGTCTACAGTATCAGTTTTTATATCTAGGTTTCCCTCTGTTCTCTCCTATATAGATAGATGAATTTGGAACTCTAAATCCAACATGGTTTGTAGTAGCTCTTTGAAACTTGACAAAATAAAGGAGTTCTCAATTTTGTCTCTATGGTTTGTTTCCTCTTCAAGTAGCCCTAGGCACAGACTGTGGAAAAGCACTTTCATTGAGAGGGGTTGCCAAGCTTCTAAGAAATTACGAGTTTCCAAAATACCAGCAAATATTTTTTTCACCCAATCTTGATGATATTTGGTGGTAATGATCAGTACAGAAATCCCACTTTGCTCACAAAATTTTGTTCTTCTAGGTTGAAGCATTCGTCTACCATAGCAGTTTTTATATTTAGGTTTCCCTCTGTTCTCTCCTATATAGATAGATGAATTTGGAACTCTAAATCCAACATGGTTTTTAGTAGCTCTTTGAAACTTGACAAAATAAAGGAGTTCTCAGTTTTGTCTCTATGGTTTGTTTCCTCTTCAAGTAAGCCCTAGGCACAGACTGTGGAAAAGCACTTTCATTGAGAGGGGTTGCCAAGCTTCTAAGAAATTATGAATTTCTGAAATACCAGCAAAAATTTTTTCACCCAATCTTGATGATACTTGGTGGTAATGATCAGTACACAAATCCCACTTTGTTCACCAAATTTTGTTCTTCTAGGTTGAAGCGTTCGTCTACAGTAGCAGTTTTTATTTTTAGGTTTCACTCTGTTCTCTCATATATAGATAGATGAATTTGGAACACTAAATCCAACATGGTTTGTAGTAGCTCTTTGAAACTTGACAAAATAAAGGTTTTCTCAGTTTTGTCTCTGTGGTTTGTGTCCTCTTAAAGTAGCCCTAGGCACACACTGGAAAAGCACTTTCACTGAGAGGGGTTGCCATGCTTCTAAGAAATAACGAGTTTCCGAAATACCAGCAAATATTTTAACGAGTTTCCGAAATACCAGCAAATATTTTTCACCCAATTCTTGATGATACTGTTGGTAATGATCAGTACAGAAATCCCACTTGCTCACCAAATTTTGTTCTTCTAGTTTGAAGCTTTCGTCTACAGTAGCACTTTTTATATTTAGGTTTCCTCTGTTCTCTCCTATATGAATTTGGAACTCTAAATCCAACATGGTTTGTAGTAGCTCTTTGAACCTTGACAAAACAAAGGAGTTCTTAGTTTTTCTATGTTTTGTTTCTAGAGGACAGACTGTAGCACTTTCATTGAGATGGGTTGCCAAGCTTCTAAGAAATAACGAGTTTCCGAAATATCAGCAAATATTTTTTCACCCTCTCAGTGATGATACTTGGTGTTCTAGATCAGTACACAAATCCCACTTGGCTCACCAAATTTTGTTCTTCTAGGTTGAAGCGTTTGTCTACAGTAGCAGTTTTTATATTTAGGTTTCACTCTGTTCTCTCATATATAGATATATGAATTTGGAACTCTAAATTCAACATGGTTTGTAGTAGCTATTTGAAACTTGACAAAATAAAGGAGTTCTCAGTTTTGTTTCTATGTTTTGTTTCCTCTTCAAGTAGCCATAGGCACAGACTGTGGAAAAGCACTTTCATTGAGGTGGTTGCCAGGCTTCTAAGAAATTAAAATTTTCCGAAATACCAGCAATATTTATTCACCCAATCTTGATGATACTTGGTGGTAATGATCAGTACACAAGTCCCACTAGGCTCACCAAATTTTGTTCTTCTAGGTTGAAGCGTTCGTCTACAGTAGGTGTTTTTATATTTAGGTTTCTCTCTGTTCTCTCCCATATAGATAGATGTATTTGGAACTCTAAATCCAACATAGATTGTAGTAGCTCTTTGAAACTTGAAAAAATAAAGGAGTTCTCAGTTTTTTCTCTATGGTTTGTTTCCTCTTCAAGTAGCCCTAGGCACAGACTGTGGAAAAGCACTTTCATTGAGAGGGGTTGCCAAGCTTCTAAGAAATAACGAGTTTCCGAAATACCAGCAAAATTTTTTTCAACCAATCTTGATGATACTTGGTGGTAATGATCAGTATACAGATCCCACTTGGCTCACCAAATTTTGTTCTTCTAGTTGAAGCGTTCGTCTACAGTAGCAGTTTTTATATTTAGGTTTCACTATGTTCTCTCATATATAGGTAGATGAATTAGGAACTCTAAATCCAACAGGGTTTATAGTAGCTCTTTGAAACTTGACAAAATAAAGAAGTTCTCAGTTTTCTCTCTATGGTTTGTTTCCTCTTCAAGTAGCCCTAGGCACAGACTGTGGAAAAGCACTTTCACTGAGCGTGGTTGCCAATTTCTAAGAATTACAAGTTTCCGAAACACCAGCAAATATTTTTTCACCCAATCTTGATGATACTAGGTGGTAATGATCAGTACACAAATCCCACTTGGCTCACCAAATTTTGTTCTTCTAGGTTGAAGCGTTCGTTTACAGTAGCAGTTTTTATATTTAGGTTTCTCTCTGTTCTCTCCTATATAGATAGATGAATTTGGAACTCTAAATCCAACATGGATAGTAGTAGCTCTTTGAAACTTGACAAAATAAAGGAGTTCTCAGTTTTCTCTCTATGGTTTGTTTCCTCTTCAAGTAGCCCTAGGCACAGAATGTGAAAAAGCAATTTCATTGAGAGTGGTTGCCAAGCTTCTAAGAAATTACAAGTTTCCGAAACACCAGCAAATATTTTTCACCCAATCTTGATGATACTTGGTGGTAATGATCAGTACACAAATCCCACTTGGCTCACCAAATTTTGTTCTTCTAGGTTGAAACGTTCGTCTACAATAGCAGTTTTTTTATTTAGGTTTCCCTTTGTTCTCTCCTGTATAGGTAGATGAATTTGGAACTCTAAATCCAACATGGTTTGTAGTAGCTCTTTGAATCTTGACAAAATAAAGGAGTTCTCAGTTTTGTCTCTATGGTTTGTTCCCTCTTCAAGTAGCCCTAGGCACAGACTGTGGAAAAGCACTTTCATTGAGAGGGGTTGCCAAGCTTCTAAGAAATAACGAGTTTCCGAAATACCAGCAAATACTTTTTCACCCAATCTTGATGATACCTGGTGGTAATGATCAGTACACAAATCCCACTTGGCTCACCAAATTTTGTTCTTCTAAGTTGAAGCGTTCGTCTACAGTAGCAGTTTTTATATTTAGGTTTCCCTCTGTTGTCTCCTATATAGATAGATGAATTTGGAACTCTAAATCCAACATGGTTTGTAGTAGCTCTTTGAAACTTGACAAAATATAGGAGTTCTCAGTTTTGTCTCTATGGTTTCTTTCCTCTAAAGTAGCCATAGTCACAGACTGAGGAAAAGCACTTTCATTGAGAGGGGTTGCCAAGCTTCTAAGAAATTACGAGTTTCCGAAATACCAGCAAATATTTTTTCACCCAATCTTGATGATACTTGTTGCTGATGATCAGTACACAAATCCCACTTGGCTCACCAAATTCTGTTCTTCTAGGTTGAAGCGTTCATCTACAGTAGCAGTTTTTATATTTAGGTTTCCCTCTCTTCTCTCCTATATAGATATATGAATTTGGAACTCTAAATCCAACATGGTTTGTAGTAGCTCTTTGAAACTTGACAAAATAAAGGAGTTCTCAGTTTTGCCTCAATGGTTTGTTTCCTCCTCGAGTAGCCCTAGGCACAGACTGTGGAAAAGCACTTTCATTGAGAGTGGTCGCCAAGCTTCTAAGAATTTACAAGTTTCCGAAATACCAGCAAATATTTTTTCACCCAATCTTGATGATACTTTGTGGTAATGATCAGTACACCAATCCCACTTGGCTCACCAAATTTGTTCTTCTAGATTGAAGCGTTTGTCTACAGTAGCAGTTTTTATATTTAGATTTCCCTCTGTTCTCTCCTGTATAGATAGATGAATTTGGAACTCTAAATCCAACATGGTTTGTAGTAGCTCATTGAAACTTGACAAAATAAAGGAGTTCTCAGTTTTGTCTCAATGGTTTGTTTCCTCCTCAAGTAGCCCTAGGCGCAGACTGTGGAAAAGCACTTTCATTGAGAGTGGTTGCCAAGCTTCTAAGAAATTACAAGTTTCCGAAATACCAGCAAATATTTTTTCACCCAAACTTGATGATACTTGGTGGTAATGATCAGTACACAAATCCCACTTGGCTCACCAAATTTTTTTCTTCTAGTTTGAAGCTTTCGTCTACAGTAGCAATTTTTATATTTAGGTTTCCCTCTGTTCTCTCCTATATAGATAGATGAATTTGGAACTCTAAATCCAACATTGTTTGTAGTAGCTCTTTGAAACTTGACAAAATAAAGGAGTTCTCAGTTTTGTCTCTATGGTTTGTTTCCTCTTCAAGTAGCCCTAGGCACAGACTGTGGAAAAGCACTTTCATTGAGAGGAGTTGCCAAGCTTCTAAGAAATAACGAGTTTCCGAAATACCAGCAAGTATATTTTCACCCAATCTTGATGATACTTGGTCGTAATGATGAGTACACAAATCCCACTTGGCTCACCAAATTTTGTTCTTCTAGGTTGAAGCGTTCGTCTACAATACCAGTTTTTATATTTAGGTTTCACTCTGATCTCTTATATATAGATAGATGAATTTGGAACTCTAATTCCAACATGGTTTGTAATAGCTCTTTGATACTTGACAAAATAAAGGAGTTCTCAGTTTTGTCTCTATGGTTTGTTTCCTCTTCAGATAGCCCTAGTCACAGACGGAGGAAAAGCACTTTCATTGAGAGGGGTTGCCAAGCATCTAAGAAATTACGAGTTTCCGAAATACCAGCAAATATTTTTTCACCCAATCTTGATGATACTTGTTGCTAATGATCAGTACACAAATCCCACTTGACTCACCAAATTTTGTTCTTCTCGGTTGAAGCGTTCGTCTAGAGTAGCAGTTTTTATATTTAGGTTTCTCTCTGTTCTCTCCTATATAGATAGATGAATTTGGAACTCTAAATCCAACATGGATTGTAGTAGCTCTTTGAAACTTGACAAAATAAAGGAGTTCTCAGTTTTGTCTCTATGGTTTGTTTCCTCTTCAAGTAGCCCTAGGCACAGACTGTGGAAGCACTTTCATTGAGATGGGTTGCCAAGCTTCTAAGAAATAACGTGTTTTCAAAATACCAGCAAATATTTTTTCACCCAATCTTGATGATACTTGGTGGTAATGATCAGTACACAAATCCCACTTGGCTCACCAAATTTTGTTCTTCTAGGTTGAAGCGTTCGTCTACAGTAGCAGTTTTTATATTTAGGTTTCTCTCTGTTCTCTCCTATATAGATAGATGAATTTGGAACTCTAAATCCAACATGGTTTGTAGTAGCTCTTTGAAACTTGACAAAATAAAGGAGTTCTCAGTTTTGTTTCTATGGTTTGTTTCCTCTTCATTAAGCCCTAGGCACAGACTGTGGAAAAGCACTTTCATTGAGAGGGGTTGCCAAGCTTCTAAGAAATTATGAATTTCTGAAATACCAGCAAATATTTTTTCACCCAATCTTGATGATACTTGGTGGTAATGATCAGTACACAAATCCCACTTTGTTCACCAAATTTTGTTCTTCTAGGTTGAAGCATTCGTCTACACTAGCATTTTTTATATTTAGGTTTCCCTCTGTTCTCTCCTATTTAGATAGATGAATTTGGAACTCTAAATCCAACATGGTTTTTAGTAGCTCTTTGAAACTTGACAAAATAAAGGAGTTCTCAGTTTTGTCTCTATGGTTTGTTTCCTCTTCAAGTAGCCCTAGGCACAGACTGTGGTAAAGCACTTTCATTGAGAGGGGTTGAAAAGCTTCTAAGAAATTACGAGTTTCCGAAATACCATCAAATATTTTTTCACCCAATCTTGATGATACTTGGTGGTAATGATCAGTACACAAATCCCACTTGGCTCAACAAATTTTGTTCTTCTAGGTTGAAGCGTTCGTCTACAGTAGCAGTTTTTATATTTAGGTTTCCCTCTGTTCTCCCCTATATAGATAGATAAATTTGGAAATCTAAATCCAACATGGTTTGTACTAGCTCTTTGAAACTTGACAAAATAAAGGAGTTCTCAGTTTTGTCTGTATGGTTTGTTTCCTCTTCAAGTAGCCCTGGTCACAGATTGTGGAAAAGCACTTTATTGAGAGGGTTGCCAAGCTTTTAAGAAATTACTATTTTCTGAAATACCAGCAAATATTTTTTCACCCAATCTTGATGATACTTGTTGCTAATGATTAGTACACAAATCCCACTTGACTCTCCAAATTTATTTCTTCTAGGTTGAAGCGTTCGTCTACAGTATCAGTTTTTATATCTAGGTTTCCCTCTGTTCTCTCCTATATAGATAGATGAATTTGGAACTCTAAATCCAACATGGTTTGTAGTAGCTCTTTGAAACTTGACAAAATAAAGGAGTTCTCAATTTTGTCTCTATGGTTTGTTTCCTCTTCAAGTAGCCCTAGGCACAGACTGTGGAAAAGCACTTTCATTGAGAGGGGTTGCCAAGCTTCTAAGAAATTACGAGTTTCCAAAATACCAGCAAATATTTTTTTCACCCAATCTTGATGATACTTGGTGGTAATGATCAGTACAGAAATCCCACTTTGCTCACAAAATTTTGTTCTTCTAGGTTGAAGCATTCGTCTACCGTAGCAGTTTTTATATTTAGGTTTCCCTCTGTTCTCTCCTATATAGATAGATGAATTTGGAACTCTAAATCCAACATGGTTTTTAGTAGCTCTTTGAAACTTGACAAAATAAAGGAGTTCTCAGTTTTGTCTCTATGGTTTGTTTCCTCTTCAAGTAGCCCTAGGCACAGACTGTGGAAGCACTTTCATTGAGATGGGTTGCCAAGCTTCTAAGAAATAACGTGTTTTCAAAATACCAGCAAATATTTTTTCACCCAATCTTGATGATACTTGGTGGTAATGATCAGTACACAAATCCCACTTGGCTCACCAAATTTTGTTCTTCTAGGTTGAAGCGTTCGTCTACAGTAGCAGTTTTTATATTTAGGTTTCTCTCTGTTCTCTCCTATATAGATAGATGAATTTGGAACTCTAAATCCAACATGGTTTGTAGTAGCTCTTTGAAACTTGACAAAATAAAGGAGTTCTCAGTTTTGTTTCTATGGTTTGTTTCCTCTTCATTAAGCCCTAGGCACAGACTGTGGAAAAGCACTTTCATTGAGAGGGGTTGCCAAGCTTCTAAGAAATTATGAATTTCTGAAATACCAGCAAATATTTTTTCACCCAATCTTGATGATACTTGGTGGTAATGATCAGTACACAAATCCCACTTTGTTCACCAAATTTTGTTCTTCTAGGTTGAAGCATTCGTCTACACTAGCATTTTTTATATTTAGGTTTCCCTCTGTTCTCTCCTATTTAGATAGATGAATTTGGAACTCTAAATCCAACATGGTTTTTAGTAGCTCTTTGAAACTTGACAAAATAAAGGAGTTCTCAGTTTTGTCTCTATGGTTTGTTTCCTCTTCAAGTAGCCCTAGGCACAGACTGTGGTAAAGCACTTTCATTGAGAGGGGTTGAAAAGCTTCTAAGAAATTACGAGTTTCCGAAATACCATCAAATATTTTTTCACCCAATCTTGATGATACTTGGTGGTAATGATCAGTACACAAATCCCACTTGGCTCAACAAATTTTGTTCTTCTAGGTTGAAGCGTTCGTCTACAGTAGCAGTTTTTATATTTAGGTTTCCCTCTGTTCTCCCCTATATAGATAGATGAATTTGGAAATCTAAATCCAACAGGGTTTGTACTAGCTCTTTGAAACTTGACAAAATAAAGGAGTTCTCACTTTTGTCTGTATGGTTTGTTTCCTCTTCAAGTAGCCCTGGTCACAGATTGTGGAAAAGCACTTTATTGAGAGGGTTGCCAAGCTTTTAAGAAATTACTATTTTCTGAAATACCAGCAAATATTTTTTCACCCAATCTTGATGATACTTGTTGCTAATGATTAGTACACAAATCCCACTTGACTCTCCAAATTTTGTTCTTCTAGGTTGAAGCGTTCGTCTACAGTATCAGTTTTTATATCTAGGTTTCCCTCTGTTCTCTCCTATATAGATAGATGAATTTGGAACTCTAAATCCAACATGGTTTGTAGTAGCTCTTTGAAACTTGACAAAATAAAGGAGTTCTCAATTTTGTCTCTATGGTTTGTTTCCTCTTCAAGTAGCCCTAGGCACAGACTGTGGAAAAGCACTTTCATTGAGAGGGGTTGCCAAGCTTCTAAGAAATTACGAGTTTCCAAAATACCAGCAAATATTTTTTTCACCCAATCTTGATGATACTTGGTGGTAATGATCAGTACAGAAATCCCACTTTGCTCACAAAATTTTGTTCTTCTAGGTTGAAGCATTCGTCTACCGTAGCAGTTTTTATATTTAGGTTTCCCTCTGTTCTCTCCTATATAGATAGATGAATTTGGAACTCTAAATCCAACATGGTTTTTAGTAGCTCTTTGAAACTTGACAAAATAAAGGAGTTCTCAGTTTTGTCTCTATGGTTTGTTTCCTCTTCAAGTAGCCCTAGGCACAGACTGTGGAAAAGCAATTTCATTGAGAGGGGTTGCCAAGCTTCTAAGAAATAATGAGTTTCCGAAATACCTGCAAATATGTTTTCAGCCAATCTTGATGATACTTGTTGCTGATGATCAGTACACAAATCCCACTTGGCTCACCAAATTCTGTTCTTCTAGGTTGAAGCGTTCGTCTACAGTTGCAGTTTTTATATTTAGGTTTCCCTCTGTTCTTTCCTGTATAGATAGATGAATTTGGACTGTAAATCCATCGTGGTATTTAGTAGCTCTTTGAAACTTGACAAAATAAAGGCGTTCTCAGTTTTGTCTCTATGGATTGTTTCCTCTTCTATTAGCCCTAGGCACACACTGTGGAAAAGCACTTTCATTGAGAGGGGTTGCCAAGCTTCTAAGAAATAACGAGTTTCCGAAATACCAGCAAATATTTTTTCTCCCAATCTTGATGATACTTGTTGCTAATGATCAGTACACAAATCCCACTTGGCTCACCAAATTTTGTTCTTCTAGGTTGAAGCGTTCGTCTACAGTAGCAGTTTTTATATTTAGGTTTCTCTCTGTTCTCTCCTATATAGATAGATGAATTTGGAACTCTAAATCCAACATGGATTGTAGTAGCTCTTTGAAACTTGACAAAATAAAGGAGTTCTCAGTTTTGTCTCTATGGTTTGTTTCGTCTTCAAGTAGCCCTAGGCACAGACTGTGGAAGCACTTTCATTGAGATGGGTTGCCAAGCTTCTAAGAAATAACGAGTTTCCAAAATACCAGCAAATATTTTTTCACCCAGGCTTTATGATACTTTGTGGTAATGATCAGTTCACAAATCCCACTTGGCTCACCAAATTTTGTTCTTCTACGTTGAATCTTTCGTCTACAGTAGCAGTTTTTATATTTCGGTTTCCCTCTGTTCTCTCCTGTATAGATAGATGAATTTGGAACTCTAAATCCAACATGGTTTGTAGTAGCTCTTTGAAACTTGACAAAATAAAGGCGTTCTCAGTTTTGTCTCTATGGATTGTTTCCTCTTCTATTAGCCCTAGGAACACACTGTGGAAAAGCACTTTCATTGAGAGGGGTTGCCAAGCTTCTAAGAAATAACGAGTTTCCGAAATACCAGCAAATATTTTTTCACCCAATCTTGATGATACTTGGTGGTAATGATCAGTACACAGATCCCACTAGGTCACCAAATTTTGTTCTTCTAGGTTGAAGCGTTCGTCTACAGTAGCTGTTTTTATATTTAGGTTTCCCTCTGTTCTCTCATATATAGATAGATGAATTTGGAACTCTAAATCCAACATGGTTTGTAGTAGCTCTTTGAAACTTGACAAAATAAAGGAGTTCTGATTTTTTTCTCTATGGTTTCTTTCCTCTTCAAGTAGCCCTAGGCACAGACTGTGGAAAAGCACTTTCATTGAGAGAGGTTGCCAAGCTTCGAAGAAATAACGAGTTTCTGAAATACCAGCACATATTTTTTCACCCAATCTTGATGATACTTGGTGGTAATGATCAGAACACAGATCGCACTTGGCTCACCAAATTTTGTTCTTCTAGGTTGAAGCGTTCGTCTAAAGTAGCTGTTTTTATATTTAGGTTTCACTCTGTTCTCTAATATATAGATAGATGAATTTGGAACTCTAAATCCAACATGGTTTGTAGTAGATCTTTGAAACTTGACAAAATAAAGGAGTTCTCAGTTTTGTCTCTATGGTTTGTTTTCTCTTCAAGTTGCCCTACGCACAGACTGTGTAAGCACTTTCATTTAGATGGGTTGCAAAGCTGCTAAGAAATAACGAGTTTCCAAAATACCAGCAAATATTTTTTCACCCAATCTTGATGATACTTGGTGGTAATGATCAGTACACAAATCCCACTTGGCTCACCAAATTTTATTCTTCTAGGTTGAAGCGTTCGTCTACAGTAGCAGTTTTTTATATTTAGGTTTCTCTCTCTTCTCCCCTATATAGATAGATTAATTTGGAACTTTAAATCCAACATGGATTGTTGTAGCTCTTTGAAACTTGACAAAATAAAGGAGTTCTCAGTTTTGTCTCTATGGATTGTTTCCTCTTCAATTAGCACTAGGCACACACTGTGGAAAAGCACTTTCATTGAGAGGGGTTGCCAAGCTTCTAAGAAATAACAAGTTTCCGAAATACCAGCAAATATTTTTTCACCCAATCTTGATGATACTTGGTGGTAATGATCAGTACACAGATCCCACTTGGCTCACCAAATTTTGTTCTTCTAGGTTGAAGCGTTCGTCTACAGTAGCAGTTTTTATATTTAGGTTTCTCTCTTTTCTCTCCTATATAGATAGATGAATTTGGAACTCTAAATCCAACATGGATTGCAGTAGCTCTTTGAAACTTGACAAAATAAAGGAGTTCTCAGTTTTGTCTCTATGGTTTGTTTCCTCTTCAAGTAGCCCTAGGCACAGACTGTGGAAAAACACTTTCATTGATAGGGGTTGCCAAGCTTCTAAGAAATAACGAGTTTCCGAAATACCAGCAAATATTTTTTCACCCAATCTTGATGATACTTGGTGGTAATGATCAGTACACAAATCCCACTTGGCTCACCAAATTTTGTTCTTCTAGGTTGAAGCGTTCGTCTACATTAGCAGTTTTTATATTTAGGTTTCTCTCTGTTCTCTCCTATATAGATAGATGAATTTGGAACTCTAAATCCAACATGGATTGTAGTAGCTCTTTGAAACTTGACAAAATAAAGGAGTTCTCTGTTTTGTCTCTATGGTTTGTTTCCTCTTCAAGTAGCCCTAGGCACAGACTGTGGAAAAACACTTTCATTGAGAGGGGTTGCCAAGCTTCTAAGAAATAACGAGTTTCCGAAATACGAGCAAATATTTTTTCACCCAATCTTGATGATACTTGGTGGTAATGATCAGTACACAGATCCCACTTGGCTATCCAAATTTTGTTCTTCTAGGTTGAAGCGTTTGTCCACAGTAGCAGTTTTTATATTTAGGTTTCACTCTGTTCTCTCATATATAGATATATGAATCTGGAACTCTAAATCCAACATGGTTTGTAGTAGCTCTTTGAAACTTGACAAAATAAAGGAGTTCTGAGTTTTGTCTCTATGGTTTGTTTCCTCTTCAAGTAGCCCTAGGCACAGACTGTGGAAAACTACTTTCATTGAGAGGTGTTGCCAAGCTTCTAAGAAATAACGATTTTCCGAAATACCAGCAAATATTTTTTCACCCAATCTTGATGATACTGGTTGCTAATGATCAGTACACAAATCTCACCTGGCTCACCAAATTGTGTTCTTCTAGTTTGAAGCGGTGGCCTACAGTAGAAGTTTCTATATTTAGGTTTCCCTCTGTTCTCTCCTATATAGATATATGAATTTGGAACACTAAATCCAACATGGTTTGTAGTAGCTCTTTGAAACTTGACAAAATAAAGGAGTTCTCAGATTTTTCTTATTGTTTGTTTCCTCTTCAAGTAGCTCTAGGCACAGACTGTGGAAAAGCACTTTCATTGAGAGGGGTTGCCAAGCTTCTAAGAAATTACGAGTTTCCGAAATACCAGCAAATATTTTTTCACAACTTTGATGATACTTGGTGGTAATGATTAGTACACAAGTCCCACTTGGCTCACCAAATTTTGTTCTTCTAGGTTGAAGCGTTCGTGTACAGTAGCAGTTTTTATATTTAGGTTTCGCTCTGTTCTCTCCTGTATAGATAGATGAATTTGGAACACTAAATCCAACATGGTTTGTAGTAGCTCATTGAAACTTGACAAAATGAAGGAGTTCTCAGTTTTGTCTCTATGGATTGTTTCCTCTTCAATTAGCCCTAGGCACAGACTGTGGAAAAGAACTTTCATTGAGATTGGTTGCCAAGCTTCTAAGAAATAACGAGTTTTCGAAATACCAGCAAATATTTTTTCACCCAATCTTGATGATACTTGTTGCTAATGATCAGTACACAAATCCACGTGGCTCACCAAATTTTGTTCTTCTGGGTTGAAGCGTTCGTCTACAGTAGCCGTTTTTAAATTTAGGTTTCATTCTGTTCTCTCATATATAGATAGATGAATTTGGAACTCTAAATCCAACTTGGTTTGTAGTAGCTCATTGAAACTTGACAAAATAAAGGAGTTCTCAGATTTGTCTCTATGGTTTGTTTCCTGTTCAAGTAGCCCTAGGCACAGACTGTGGAAAAGCACTTTCATTGAGAGGGATATCCAAGCTTCTAAGAAATAACGAGTTTCCGAAATACCAGCGAATATTTTTTCACCCAATCTTGATGATACTTGTTGCTAATGATCAGTACACAAATCCCACTTGGCTCACCAAATTTTGTTCTTCTAGGTTGAAGCGTTCGTCTACAGTAGCAGATTTTATATTTAGGATTCCCTCTGTTCTCTCCTATATAGAAAGATGAATTTGGAACTCTAAATCCAACATGGTTTTTAGTAGCTCTTTAAAACTTGACAAAATAAAGGAGTTCTCAGTTTTGTCGCTATGGTTTGTTTCCTCTTCAAGTAGCCCCAGGCACAGACTGTGGAAAAGCACTTTCATTGAGATGTGTTGCCAAGCTTCTAAGAAATAACGAGTTTCCGAAATACCAGCAAATATTTTTTCACACAATCTTGTTGATACTTGGTTGTAATGATCAGTACACAAATCCCACTTGGCTCACCAAATTTTGTTCTTCTAGTTTGAAGCGTTCGTCTACAGTAGCTGTTTTTATATTTAGGTTTCTCTCTGTTCTCTCCTATATAGATAGATGAATTTGGAACTCTAAATCCAACATGGTTTTTAGTAGCTCTTTGAAACTTGACAAAATAAAGGAGTTCTCAGTTTTGTCTCTATGGTTTGTTTCCTCTTCAAGTAGCCCTAGGCGCAGACTGTGGAAAAGCACTTTCATTAAGAGGGGTTGCCAAGCTTCTAAAAAATAACGAGTTTTCGAAGTACCAGCAAATATTTTTTCACCCAATCTTGATGATACTTGTTGCTGATGATCAGTACACAAATCCCACTTGGCTCACCTAATTTTGTTCTTCTAGGTTGAAGCGTTCGTCTACAGTAGCAGTTTTTATATTTAGGTTTCCCTCTGTTCTCCCCTATATAGATAGATGAATTTGGAACTCTAAATCCAACATGGTTTGTACTAGCTCTTTGAAACTTGACAAAATAAAGGAGTTCTCAGGTTTGTTTGTATGGTTTGTTTCCTCTTCAAGTAGCCCTAGTCACAGACTGTGGAAAAGCACTTTATTGAGAGGGTTGCCAAGCTTTTAAGAAATTACAATTTTCTGAAATACCAGAAAATATTTTTTGACCCAATCTTGATGATACTTGTTGCTAATGATCAGTACACAAATCCCACTTGGCTCACCAAATTTTGTTCTTCTAGGTTGAAGCGTTCGTCTACAGTAGCAGTTTTTATATCTAGGTTTCCCTCTGTTCTCTCCTATATAGATAGATGAATTTGGAACTCTAAATCCAACATGGTTTGTAGTAGCTCTTTGAAACTTGACAAAATAAAGGAGTTCTCAATTTTGTCTCTATGGTTTGTTTCCTCTTCAAGTAGCCCTAGGCACAGACTGTGGAAAAGCACTTTCATTGAGAGGGGTTGCCAAGCTTCTAAGAAATTACGAGTTTCCAAAATACCAGCAAATATTTTTTTCACCCAAACTTGATGATACTTGGTGGTAATGATCAGTACAGAAATCCCACTTTGCTCACAAAATTTTGTTCTTCTAGGTTGAAGCATTCGTGTACAGTAGCAGTTTTTATATTTAGGTTTCCCTCTGTTCTCTCCTATATAGATAGATGAATTTGGAACTCTAAATCCAACATGGTTTTTAGTAGCTCTTTGAAACATGACAAAATAAAGGAGTTCTGAGTTTTGTCTCTATGGTTTGTTTCCTCTTCAAGTAGCCCTAGGCACAGACTGTGGAAAAGCAATTTCATTGAGAGGGGTTGCCAAGCTTCTAAGAAATAATGAGTTTCCGAAATACCAGCAAATATGTTTTCAGCCAATCTTGATGATACTTGTTGCTGATGATCAGTACACAAATCCCACGTGGCTCACCAAATTCTGTTCTTCTAGGTTGAAGCGTTCGTCTACAGTAGCAGTTTTTATATTTAGGTTTCCCTCTGTTCTCTCCTATATAGATAGATGAATTTGGAACTCTAAATCCAACATGGTTTGTACTAGCTCTTTGAAACTTGACAAAATAAAGGAGTTCTCAGTTTTGTCTCTACGGTTTGTTTCCTCTTCTTGTAGCCCTAGGCACAGACTGTGGAAAAGCACTTTAATTGAGAGCGGTTGCCAAGCTTCTAAGAAATAACGAGTTTCCGAAATACCAGCAAATATTTTTTCACCCAATCTTGATGATACTTGTTGCTGATGATCAGTACACAAATCCCACTTGGCTCACCAAATTCTGTTCTTCTATGTTGAAGCGTTCGTCTACAGTAGCAGTTTTTATATTTAGTTTCCTCTCTGTTTTCTCCTATATAGATAGATGAATTTGGAACTCTAAATCCAACATGGTTTGTAGTAGCTCTTTGAAACTTGACAAAATAAAGTAGTTCTCAGTTTTGTCTCTATGGTTTGTTTACTCTTCAAGTAGCCCTAGGCACAGACTGTGGAAAGCACTTTCATTGAGATGGATTGCCAAGCTTCTAAGAAATAACGAGTTTCCAAAATACCAGCAAATATTTTTTCACCCAATCTTGATGATACTTGGTGTTAATGATCAGTACACAAATCCCACTTGGCTCACCAAATTTTGTTCTTCTAGGTTGAAGCGTTCGTCTACAGTAGCAGTTTTTATATTTAGGTTTCTCTCTGTTCTCTCCTATATAGATAGATGAATTTGGAACTCTAAATCCAACATGGATTGTAGTAGCTCTTTGAAACTTGACAAAATAAAAAAGTGCTCAGTTTTGTCTCTATGATTTGTTTATTCTTCCAGTAGCCCTAGGCACAGTGTGTGGAAGCACTTTCATTGAGATGGGTTGCCAAGCTTGTAAGAAATAACGAGTTTCCAAAATACCACCAAATATTTTTTCACCCAATCTTGATGATACTTGGTGGTAATGATCAGTACACAAATCCCACTTGGCTCACCAAATTTTGTTCTTCTAGGTTGAAGCGTTCGTCTACAGTAGCAGTTTTTATATTTAGGTTTCTCTCTGTTCTCTCATATATAGATAGATGAATTTGGAACTCTAAATCCAACAAGGATTGTAGTAGCTCTTTGAAACTTGACAAAATAAAGGAGTTCTCAGTTTTGTCTCTATGGGTTTTTCCTCTTCAAGTAGCCCTAGGCACAGACTGTGGAAAAGCACTTTCATTGAGAGGGTTTGCCAAGCTTCGAAGAAATAACGAGTTTCCTAAATACCAGCAAATATTTTTTCACCCAGTCTTGATGATACTTGTTGCTAATGATCAGTACACAAATCCCACTTGGGTCACCAAATTTTGTTCTTCTTGGTTGAAGCGTTCGTCTACAGTAGCAGTTTTTATATTTAGGTTTCTCTCTGTTCTCTAATATATAGTTAGATGAATGTGGAACTCTAAATCCAACATGGATTGTAGTAGCTCTTTGAAACTTGAAAAAATAAAGGAGTTCTCAGTTTTGTCTCTATGGTTTGTTTCGTCTTCAAGTAGCCCTAGGCACAGACTGTGGAAGCACTTTCATTGAGATGGGTTGCCAAGCTTCTAAGAAATAACGAGTTTCCAAAATACCAGCAAATATTTTTTCACCCAGTCTTGATGATACTTTGTGGTAATGATCAGTACACAAATCCCACTTGGCTCACCAAATTTTGTTCTTCTAGATTGAAGCGTTCGTCTAAAGTAGCCGTTTTTATATTTAGGTTTCACTCTGTTCTCTCATATATAGATAGATGAATTTGGAACTCTAAATCCAACATGGTTTGTAGTAGCTCTTTGAAACTTGACAAAATAAAGGAGTTCTGAGTTTTGTCTCTATGGTTTGTTTCCTCTTCAAGTAGCCCTAGGCACAGACTGTGGAAAAGCAGTTACATTGAGAGGGGTTGCCAAGCTTCTAAGAAATAACGAGTTTCCGAAATACCAGCAAATATTTTTTCACCCAATCTTGATGATACTTGTTGCTAATGATCAGTACACAAATCCCACTTGGCTCACCAAATTTTATTTTTCTAGTTTGAAGGGTTCATCTACAGTAGCAGTTTTTATATTTAGGTTTCTCTCTGTTCTCTCCAGTATAGATAGATGAATTTGGAACTGTAAATCCAACATGGTTTTTAGTACCTCTTTGAAACTTGACAAAATAAAGGCGTTCTCAGTTTTGTCTCTATGGATTGTTTCCTCTTCTATTAGCCCTAGGCACACACTGTGGACAAGCACTTTCATTGAGAGGGTTTGCCAAAGCTTCTAAGAAATAAAGAGTTTCCGAAATACCAGCAAATATTTTTTCTCCCAATCTTGATGATACTTGTTGCTAATGATCAGTACACAAATCTCACCTGGCTCACCAAATTGTGTTCTTCTAGGTTGAAGCGGTGGCCTACAGTAGTAGTTTTTATATTTAGGTTTCCCTCTGTTCTCTCCTATATAGATATATGAATTTGGAACACTAAATCCAACATGGTTTGTAGTAGCTCTTTGAAACTTGACAAAATAAAGGAGATCTCAGTTTTGTCTCTATGGTTTGTTTCCTCTTCAAGTAGCTCTAGGCACAGACTGTGGAAAAGCACTTTCATTGAGAGGGGTTGCCAAGCTTCTAAGAAATTACGAGTTTCCGAAATACCAGCAAATATTTTTTCACACAATTTTGATGATACTTGGTGGTAATGATCAGTACACAAGTCCCACTTGGCTCACCAAATTTTGTTCTCCTAGGTTGAAGCGTTCGTGTACAGTAGCAGTTTTTATATTTAGGTTTCGCTCTGTTCTCTCCTGTATAGATAGATGAATTTGGAACTCTAAATCCAACATGGTTTGTAGTAGCTCTTTGAAACTTGACAAAATAAAGGAGATCTCAGTTTTGTCTCTATGGTTTGTTTCCTCTTCAAGTAGCTCTAGGCACAGACTGTGAAAAAGAACTTTCATTGAGAGGGGTTGCCAAGCTTCTAAGAAATAACGAGTTTCCAAAATACCAGCATATATTTTTTCACCCAATCTTGATGATACTTGTTGCTAATGATCAGTACACAAATCCACGTGGCTCACCAAAAGTTGTTCTTCTGGGTTGAAGCGTTCGTCTACAGTAGCCGTTTTTATATTTAGGTTTCATTCTGTTCTCTCATATATAGATAGATGAATTTGGAACTCTAAATCCAACTTGGTTTGTAGCAGCTCATTGAAACTTGACAAAATAAAGGAGTTCTGAGTTTTGTTTCTATGGTTTGTTTCCTCTTCAAGTAGCCCTAGGCGCAGACAGTGGAAAAGCACTTTCATTGAGATGGGTGGCCAAGCTTCTAAGAAATTACGAGTTTCCGAAGTACCAGCAAATATTTTTTCACCCAATCTTGATGATACTGGTTGCTAATGATCAGTACACAAATCCCACTTGGCTCACCAAATTGTGTTCTTCTAGGTTGAAGCGTTCGCCTATAGTAGAAGTTTTTATATTTAGGTTTCCCTCTGTTCTCTCCTATATAGATATATGAATTTGGAACTCTAAATCCAACATGGTTTGTAGTAGCTCTTTGAATCTTGACAAAAAAAAGGAGTTCTCAGTTTTGTCTCTACTGTTTGTTTCCTCTTCAAGTAGCCCTAGGCACAGACTGTGGAAAAGCATTTTCACTGAGAGAGTTTGCCAAGCTTCTAAGAAATTACAAGTTTCCGAAATACCAGCAAATATTTTTTCACCCAATCTTGATGATACATGGTGGTAATGATCAGTACACAAATCCCACATGGCTCACGAAATTTTGTTCGTCTAGGTTGAAGCGTTCGTCTACAGTAGCAGTTTTTATATTTAGGTTTCTCTCTGTTCTCTCCTATATAGAGGGATGAATTTGGAACTCTAAATCCAACATGGATTGTAGTAGGTCTTTGAAACTTGACAAAATAAAGGAAATCTCAGTTTTGTCTCTATGGTTTGTTTCCTCTTCAGGTAGCCCTAGGCACAGACTGTAGAAAACCACTTTCATTGAGAGGGGTTGCCAAGCTTCTAAGAAATAACGAGTTTTCGAAATATCAGCAAATATTTTTTCACCCAATCTTGATGATACTTGGTGGTAATGATCAGTACACAGTATCCACTTGGCTCACCAAATTTTGATCTTCTAGGTTGAAGCGTTCATCTACAGTAGCCGTTTTTATATTTAGGTTTCTCTCTGTTCTCTCCTATATAGATAGATGAATTTGGAACTCTAAATCCAACATGGTTTGTAGTAGCTCTTTGAAACTTGACAAAATAAAGGAGTTCTGAGTTTTGTCTCTATGGATTGTTTCCTCTTCAAGTAGCCCTAGGCGCAGACTGTGGAAAAGCACTTTCATTAAGAGGGGTTGCCAAGCTTCTAAGAAATTACGAGTTCCCGAAATACCAGCAAATATTTTTTCACCCAAACTTGATGATACTTGGTGGGAATGATCAGTACACAGATCCCACTTGGCTCACCAAATTTTGTTCTTCTAGGTTGAAGCGTTCGTCGACAGTAGCAGTTTTTATATTTAGGTTTCACTCTGTTCTCTCATATATAGAGAGATGAATTTGGAACTCTAAATCCAACATGGTTTGTAGTAGCTCTTTGAAACTTGACAAAATAAAGAATTCTGAGTTTTGTCTCTATGGTTTGTTTCATCTTCAAGTAGCCCTAGGCACAGACTGTGGAAAACCACTTTCATTGAGAGGGGTCGCCAAGCTTCTAAGAAATAACGAGTTTCCGAAATGTCAGCAAATATTTTTTCACCCAATCTTGATGATACTTGGTGGTAACGATCAGTACACAGTACCCACTTGGCTCACCAAATTTTGTTCTTCTAGGTTGAAGCGTTCGCCTACAGTAGCTGTTTTTATATTTAGGTTTCACTCTGTTCTCTCATATATAGATAGATGAATTTGGAACTCTAAATCCAACATGGTTTGTAGTAGCTCTTTGAAACTTGACAAAATAAAGGAGTTCTCAGTTTTGTCTCTAGGGATTCTTTCCTCTTCAATTAGCACTAGGCACACACTGTGGAAAAGCACTTTCATTGAGAGGGGTTGCCAAGCTTCTAAGAAATAACGAGTTTCCGAAATACCAGCAAATATTTTTTCACCCAATCTTGATGATACTTGGTGCTAATGATCAGTACACAAATCCCACTTGGCTCACCAAATTGTGTTCTTCTAGGTTGAAGCGTTCGCCTACAGTAGCAGTTTTTATATTTAGGTTTCCCTCTGTTCTCTCCTATATAGACATATGAATTTGGAACTCTAAATCCAACATGGTTTGTAGTAGCTCTTTGAAACTTGACAAAATAAAGGAGTTCTCAGTTTTGTCTCTATGGTTTGTTTCCTCTTCAAGTAGCCCTAGGCACAGACTGTGGAAAAGCACTTTCATTGAGAGAGTTTGCCAAGCTTCTAAGAAATTACAAGTTTCCGAAATACCAGCAAATATTTTTTCACCCAATCTTGATGATACTTGGTGGTAATGATCAGTACACAAATCCCAATTGGCTCACCCAATTTTGTTCCTCTAGGTTGAAGCGTTCGTCTACAGTAGCAGTTTTTATATTTAGGTTTCTCTCTGTTCTCTCCTATATAGATAGATGATTTTGGAACTCTAAATCCAACATGGATTGTAGTAGCTCTTTGAAACTAGACAAAATAAAGGAGTTCTCAGTTTTGTCTCTATTGTTTGTTTCCTCTTCAAGTATCCCTAGGCACAGACTGTGGAAAAGCACTTTCATTGAGATGCGTTGCCAAGTTTCTAAGAAATAACGAGTTTCCAAAATACCAGCAAATATTTTTTCACCCAATCTTGATGATATTGGTGGTAATGATCAGTACACACATCCCATTTGGCTCACCAAATTTTGTTCTTCTAGGTTGAAGCGTTCGTCTACAGTAGCAGTTTTTATATTTAGGTTTCACTCTGTTCCCTCATATATAGATAGATGAATTTGGAACTATAAATCCAACATGGTTTGTAGTAGCTCTTTGAAACTTGACAAAATAAAGGAGTTCTGAGTTTTGTCGCTATGGTTTGTTTCCTCTTCAAGAGGCCTAGGCACAGACTGTGGAAAAGAACTTTAATTGAGAAGGGTTGCCAAGCTTCTAAGAAATAACGAGTTTCCGAAATACCAGCAAATATTTTTTCACCCAATCTTGATGATACATGTTGCTAAAGATCAGTACACAGATCCCACTTGGCTCCACCAATTTTGTTCTTCTAGGTTGAAGCGTTCGTCTACAGTAGCAGTTTTTATATTTAGGTTTCACTCTGTTCTCTCATATATAGATAGATGAATTTGGAACTCTAAATCCAACATGGTTTGTAGTAGCTCTATGAAACTTGACAAAATAAAGGAGTTCTGAGATTTGTCTCTATGGTTTGTTTCCTCTTCAAATAGCCCTAGGCACAGACTGTGGAAAACCACTTTCATTGAGAGGTGTTGCCAAGCTTCTAAGAAATAACGAGTTTCTGAAATACCAGCAAATATTTTTTCACCCAATCTTGATGATACATGGTGGTAATGATCAGTACACAAATCCCACATGGCTCACGAAATTTTGTTCGTCTAGGTTGAAGCGTTCGTCTACAGTAGCAGTTTTTATATTTAGGTTTCTCTCTGTTCTCTCCTATATAGAGGGATGAATTTGGAACTCTAAATCCAACATGGATTGTAGTAGGTCTTTGAAACTTGACAAAATAAAGGAAATCTCAGTTTTGTCTCTATTGTTTGTTTCCTCTTCAGGTAGCCCTAGGCACAGACTGTAGAAAACCACTTTCATTGAGAGGGGTTGCCAAGCTTCTAAGAAATAACGCGTTTTCGAAATATCAGCAAATATTTTTTCACCCAATCTTGATGATACTTGGTGGTAATGATCAGTACACAGTACCCACTTGGCTCACCAAATTTTGTTCTTCTAGGTTGAAGCGTTCATCTACAGTAGCCGTTTTTATATTTAGGTTTCTCTCTGTTCTCTCCTATATAGATAGATGAATTTGGAACTCTAAATCCAACATGGTTTGTAGTAGCTCTTTGAAACTTGACAAAATAAAGGAGTTCTGAGTTTTGTCTCTATGGATTGTTTCCTCTTCAAGTAGCCCTAGGCGCAGACTGTGGAAAAGCACTTTCATTAAGAGGGGTTGCCAAGCTTCTAAAAAATAACGAGTTTCCGAAGTACCAGCAAATATTTTTTCACCCAATCTTGATGATACTTGTTGCTAATGATCAGTACACAAATCCCACTTGGCTCACCATATTTTGTTCTTCTAGGTTGAAGCGTTCGTCTACAGTAGCAGTTTTTATATTTAGGTTTCCCTCTGCTCTCTCCTGTATAGATAGATGAATTTGGAACTCTAAATCCAACATGGTTTGTAGTAGCTCTTTGAAACCTGACAAAATAAAGGAGTTCTCAGTTTTGTCTCTATGGATTGTTTCCTCTTCAATTAGCACTAGGCACAGACTGTGGAAAAACACTTTCATTGAGAGGGGTTGCCAAGCTTCTAAGAAATTACGAGTTCCCGAAATACCAGCAAATATTTTTTCACCCAATCTTGATGATACTTGGTGGGAATGATCAGTACACAGATCCCACTTGGCTAACCAAATTTTGTTCTTCTAGGTTGAAGCGTTCGTCGACAGTAGCAGTTTTTATATTTAGGTTTCACTCTGTTCTCTCATATATAGAGAGATGAATTTGGAACTCTAAATCCAACATGGTTTGTAGTAGCTCTTTGAAACTTGACAAAATAAAGAATTCTGAGTTTTTTCTCTATGGTTTGTTTCATCTTCAAGTAGCCCTAGGCACAGACTGTGGAAAACCACTTTCATTGAGAGGGGTCGCCAAGCTTCTAAGAAATAACGAGTTTCCGAAATGTCAGCAAATATTTTTTCACCCAATCTTGATGATACTTGGTGGTAACGATCAGTACACAGTACCCACTTGGCTCACCAAATTTTGTTCTTCTAGGTTGAAGCGTTCGCCTACAGTAGCTGTTTTTATATTTAGGTTTCACTCTGTTCTCTCATATATAGATAGATGAATTTGGAACTCTAAATCCAACATGGTTTGTAGTAGCTCTTTGAAACTTGACAAAATAAAGGAGTTCTCAGTTTTGTCTCTAGGGATTCTTTCCTCTTCAATTAGCACTAGGCACACACTGTGGAAAAGCACTTTCATTGAGAGGGGTTGCCAAGCTTCTAAGAAATAACGAGTTTCCGAAATACCAGCAAATATTTTTTCACCCAATCTTGATGATACTTGGTGCTAATGATCAGTACACAAATCCCACTTGGCTCACCAAATTGTGTTCTTCTAGGTTGAAGCGTTCGCCTACAGTAGCAGTTTTTATATTTAGGTTTCCCTCTGTTCTCTCCTATATAGACATATGAATTTGGAACTCTAAATCCAACATGGTTTGTAGTAGCTCTTTGAAACTTGACAAAATAAAGGAGTTCTCAGTTTTGTCTCTATGGTTTGTTTCCTCTTCAAGTAGCCCTAGGCACAGACTGTGGAAAAGCACTTTCATTGAGAGAGTTTGCCAAGCTTCTAAGAAATTACAAGTTTCCGAAATACCAGCAAATATTTTTTCACCCAATCTTGATGATACATGGTGGTAATGATCAGTACACAAATCCCAATTGGCTCACCCAATTTTGTTCTTCTAGGTTGAAGCGTTCGTCTACAGTAGCAGTTTTTATATTTAGGTTTCTCTCTGTTCTCTCCTATATAGATAGATGATTTTGGAACTCTAAATCCAACATGGATTGTAGTAGCTCTTTGAAACTAGACAAAATAAAGGAGTTCTCAGTTTTGTCTCTATTGTTTGTTTCCTCTTCAAGTATCCCTAGGCACAGACTGTGGAAAAGCACTTTCATTGAGATGCGTTGCCAAGTTTCTAAGAAATAACGAGTTTCCAAAATACCAGCAAATATTTTTTCACCCAATCTTGATGATACTTGGTGGTAATGATCAGTACACACATCCCATTTGGCTCACCAAATTTTGTTCTTCTAGGTTGAAGCGTTCGTCTACAGTAGCAGTTTTTATATTTAGGTTTCACTCTGTTCCCTCATATATAGATAGATGAATTTGGAACTATAAATCCAACATGGTTTGTAGTAGCTCTTTGAAACTTGACAAAATAAAGGAGTTCTGAGTTTTGTCGCTATGGTTTGTTTCCTCTTCAAGAGGCCTAGGCACAGACTGTGGAAAAGAACTTTAATTGAGAAGGGTTGCCAAGATTCTAAGAAATAACGAGTTTCCGAAATACCAGCAAATATTTTTTCACCCAATCTTGATGATACATGTTGCTAAAGATCAGTACACAGATCCCACTTGGCTCCACCAATTTTGTTCTTCTAGGTTGAAGCGTTCGTCTACAGTAGCAGTTTTTATATTTAGGTTTCACTCTGTTCTCTCATATATAGATAGATGAATTTGGAACTCTAAATCCAACATGGTTTGTAGTAGCTCTATGAAACTTGACAAAATAAAGGAGTTCTGAGATTTGTCTCTATGGTTTGTTTCCTCTTCAAATAGCCCTAGGCACAGACTGTGGAAAACCACTTTCATTGAGAGGTGTTGCCACGCTTCTAAGAAATAACGAGTTTCCGAAATACCACCAAATATTTTTTCACCCAAACTTGATGATACTTGGTGGGAATGATCAGCACACAGATCCCAGTTGGCTCACCAAATTTTGTTCTTCTAGTTTGAAGCGTTCGTCTACAGTAGTCGTTTTTATATTTAGGTTTCACTCTGTTTTCTCATATATATATAGATGAATTTGGAACTCTAAATCCAACATGGTTTGTAGTAGCTCTTTGAAACTTGACAAAATAAAGGAGTTCTCAGTTTTCTTCTCTATGGTTTGCTTCCTCTTCAAGTAGCCCTAGGCGCAGACTCTGGAAAAGCACTTTCATTGAGAGGGGTTGCCAGCTTCTAAGAAATAACGAGTTTCCGAAGTACCAGCAAATATTTTTTCACCCAATCTTGATGATACTTGTTGCTAATGATCAGTACACAGATCCCACTTGGCTCACCAAATTTTGTTCTTCTAGGTTGAAGCGTTCGTCTACAGTAGCAGTTTTTATATTTAGGTTTCCCTCTGTTCTCTCCTGTATAGATAGATGAATTTGGAACTCTAAATCCAACATGGTTTGTAGTAGCTCTTTGAAACTTGACAAAATAAAGGAGTTCTCAGTTTTGTCTCTAGGGATTCTTTCCTCTTCAATTAGCACTAGGCACACACTGTGGAAAAGCACTTTCATTGAGAGGGGTTGCCAAGCTTCTAAGAAATAACGAGTTTCCGAAATACCAGCAAATATTTTTTCACCCAATCTTGATGATACTTGGTGCTAATGATCAGTACACAAATCCCACTTGGCTCACCAAATTGTGTTCTTCTAGGTTGAAGCGTTCGCCTACAGTAGCAGTTTTTATATTTAGGTTTCCCTCTGTTCTCTCCTATATAGACATATGAATTTGGAACTCTAAATCCAACATGGTTTGTAGTAGCTCTTTGAAACTTGACAAAATAAAGGAGTTCTCAGTTTTGTCTCTATGGTTTGTTTCCTCTTCAAGTAGCCCTAGGCACAGACTGTGGAAAAGCACTTTCATTGAGAGAGTTTGCCAAGCTTCTAAGAAATTACAAGTTTCCGAAATACCAGCAAATATTTTTTCACCCAATCTTGATGATACTTGGTGGTAATGATCAGTACACAAATCCCAATTGGCTCACCCAATTTTGTTCTTCTAGGTTGAAGCGTTCGTCTACAGTAGCAGTTTTTATATTTAGGTTTCTCTCTGTTCTCTCCTATATAGATAGATGATTTTGGAACTCTAAATCCAACATGGATTGTAGTAGCTCTTTGAAACTAGACAAAATAAAGGAGTTCTCAGTTTTGTCTCTATTGTTTGTTTCCTCTTCAAGTATCCCTAGGCACAGACTGTGGAAAAGCACTTTCATTGAGATGCGTTGCCAAGTTTCTAAGAAATAACGAGTTTCCAAAATACCAGCAAATATTTTTTCACCCAATCTTGATGATACTTGGTGGTAATGATCAGTACACACATCCCATTTGGCTCACCAAATTTTGTTCTTCTAGGTTGAAGCGTTCGTCTACAGTAGCAGTTTTTATATTTAGGTTTCACTCTGTTCCCTCATATATAGATAGATGAATTTGGAACTATAAATCCAACATGGTTTGTAGTAGCTCTTTGAAACTTGACAAAATAAAGGAGTTCTGAGTTTTGTCGCTATGGTTTGTTTCCTCTTCAAGAGGCCTAGGCACAGACTGTGGAAAAGAACTTTAATTGAGAAGGGTTGCCAAGATTCTAAGAAATAACGAGTTTCCGAAATACCAGCAAATATTTTTTCACCCAATCTTGATGATACATGTTGCTAAAGATCAGTACACAGATCCCACTTGGCTCCACCAATTTTGTTCTTCTAGGTTGAAGCGTTCGTCTACAGTAGCAGTTTTTATATTTAGGTTTCACTCTGTTCTCTTATATATAGATAGATGAATTTGGAACTCTAAATCCAACATGGTTTGTAGTAGCTCTATGAAACTTGACAAAATAAAGGAGTTCTGAGATTTGTCTCTATGGTTTGTTTCCTCTTCAAATAGCCCTAGGCACAGACTGTGGAAAACCACTTTCATTGAGAGGTGTTGCCAAGCTTCTAAGAAATAACGAGTTTCCGAAATACCACCAAATATTTTTTCACCCAAACTTGATGATACTTGGTGGGAATGATCAGCACACAGATCCCAGTTGGCTCACCAAATTTTGTTCTTCTAGTTTGAAGCGTTCGTCTACAGTAGTCGTTTTTATATTTAGGTTTCACTCTGTTTTCTCATATATATATAGATGAATTTGGAACTCTAAATCCAACATGGTTTGTAGTAGCTCTTTGAAACTTGACAAAATAAAGGAGTTCTCAGTTTTCTTCTCTATGGTTTGCTTCCTCTTCAAGTAGCCCTAGGCGCAGACTCTGGAAAAGCACTTTCATTGAGAGGGGTTGCCAGCTTCTAAGAAATAACGAGTTTCCGAAGTACCAGCAAATATTTTTTCACCCAATCTTGATGATACTTGTTGCTAATGATCAGTACACAGATCCCACTTGGCTCACCAAATTTTGTTCTTCTAGGTTGAAGCGTTCGTCTACAGTAGCAGTTTTTATATTTAGGTTTCCCTCTGTTCTCTCCTGTATAGATAGATGAATTTGGAACTCTAAATCCAACATGGTTTGTAGTAGCTCTTGAAACTTGACAAAATAAAGGAGTTCTCAGTTTTGTCTATATGGTTTGTTTTCTCTTCAAGTAGCCCTAGGCGCAGACTCTGGAAAAGCACTTTCATTGAGAGGGGTTGCCAAGCTTCTAAGAAATAACGAGTTTCCGAAGTACCAGCAAATATTTTTTCACCCTTTCTTGATGATACTTGTTGCTAATGATCAGTACACAGATCCCACTTGGCTCACCAAATTTTGTTCTTCTAGGTTGAAGCGTTCGTCTACAGTAGCAGTTTTTATATTTAGGTTTCCCTCTGTTCTCTCCTGTATAGATAGATGAATTTGGAATCTAAATCCAACATGGTTTGTAGTAGCTCTTTGAAACTTGACAAAATAAAGGAGTTCTCAGTTTTCTCTCTATGGATTGTTTCCTCTTCAATTAGCACTAGGCACACACTATGGAAAAGCACTTTCATTGAGAGGTTTGCCAAGCTTCTAAGAAATAACGAGTTTCTGAAATACCAGCAAATATTTTTTCTTCCCAATCTTGATGATACTTGTTGCTAATGATCAGTACACAAATCCCACTTGGCTCACCAAATTGTGTTCTGCTAGGTTGAAGCGTTCGCCTACAGTAGCAGTTTTTATATTTAGGTTTCCCTCTGTTCTCTCCTATATAGATATATGAATTTGGAACTCTAAATCCAACATGGTTTGTAGTAGCTCTTTGAAACTTGACAAAATAAAGGAGTTCTCAGTTTTGTCTCTATGGTTTGTTTCCTCTTCAAGTATCCCTACGCACAGACTGTGGAAAAGCACTTTCATTGAGAGGGGTTGTCAAGTTTTTAAGAAATAAAGAGTTTTCAAAATACCAGCAAATATTTTTTCACCCAATCTTGATGATACTTGGTGGTAATGATCAGTACACAGATCCCACTTGCTCACCATATTTTCTTCTTCTAGGTTGAAGCGTTCGTCTACAGTAGCAGTTTTTATATTTAGGTTTCACACTGTTCTCTCATATATAGATAGGTGAATTTGGAACTCTAAATCCAACATGGTTTGTAGTAGCTCTTTGAAACTTGACAAAATAAAGGAGTTCTGAGTTTTGTCTCTATGGTTTGTTTCCTCTTCAAGAGGCCTAGGCACAGACTGTGGAAAAGCACTTTAATTGAGA
>NW_027510540.1:0-33116 GCF_048772815.1 Callospermophilus lateralis | reverse complement strand
AAGAGGAATCAAACAATAGAGACAAAACTGAGAACTCCTTTATTTTGCCATGTTTCAAAGAGCTACTACAAACCATGTTGGGTTTAGTGTTCCAAATTCATCTATCTATATAGGAGAGAACAGAGTGAAACCTAAATATAAAACTGCTACTGTTGACGAACGCTTCAACCAAGAAGGACCAAATTTGTTGAGCTAAGTGGTATTTGTGTACCGATCTTCACCACCACGTATCATCAACATTGGGTGAAAAAATATTTGCTGGTAATTCGGAAACTCGTTATTTCTTAGAAGCTTGGCAACCCCTCTCAATGAAAGTGCTTTTCCACAGTCTCTGCTTAGGGCTACATGAAGCGGAAACAAATCATAGAGACAAAACTGAGAATTCCTTTACTTTGTCACGTTTCAAATAGCTACTACAAACCATGTTGGATTTAGAGTTCCAAGTTCATCTATCTATATAGGAGAGAACAGAGTGAAACCTAAATATAAAAATTGCTACTGTAGACGAACGCTTCAACCTAGAAGAACAAAATTTGGTGAGCCAAGTGGGATTTGTGTACTTGTCCTTACCACCAAGTATCATCAAGATTGGGTGAAAAAATATTTGCTGGTATTTCGGAAACTCGTTATTTTTTGGAAGATTTGCAACCCCTCTCAATGAAAGTGCTTTTCCACAGTCTGTGCCAGGGCTACTTGAAGAGGAAACAAACCATGGAGACAAAACTGAGAACTCCTTTATTTTGTCAAGTTTCAAAGAGCTACTACAAACCATGTTGGATTTAGATTTCCAAATTCATCTATCTATATAGCCGAGAACAGAGTGAAACCTAAATATAAAACTGCTACTGTTGACGAACGCTTCAACCTAGAAGAACAAAATTTGGTGAGTCAAGTGGGATTTGTGTACCGATCGTAAACACCAAGTATCATCAAGATTGGGTGAAAAAATATTTGCTGGTATTTCGGAAACTCGTAATTTCTTGGAAGCTTGGCAACCCCTCTAAATGAAAGTGCTTTCCCACCGTTTTTGCCTGGGGCTACTTGAAGAGGAAACATACCATAGAGAAAAACCTGAGAACTCCTTTATTTTGTCAGGTTTCAAAGAGCCACTACAAACCATGTTGGATTTAGAGTTCCAAATTCATCTATCTATATAGGAGAGAACAGAGTGCAACCTAAATATAAAAATTGCTGCTGTAGACGAACGCTTCAACCTAGAAGAACAAAATTTGGTGAGCCATGTGGGATTTGTGTACTGATCATCACCAACAAGTATCATCAAGACTGGGTGAAAAAATATTTGCTGGTATTTCGGAAAATCGTTACTTCTTAGAGCCTTGCAACCCCTCTCAATGAAAGTGCTTTTCCACAGTCTGTGCCTAGGGCTACTTGAAGAGGAAACAAACCATAGAGACAAAACTGAGAAATCCTTTATTTTGTCAAGTTTCAAAGAGCTACTCCAATCCATGTTGGATTTAGAGTTCCAAATTCATCTATCTATATAGCAGAGAACAGAGTGAAACCTAAAAATAAAAACTGCTACTGTTGACGAACGATTCAACCAAGAAGGACAAAATTTGGTGAGCCAAGTGGGATTTGTGTACCGATCTTCACCACCACGTATCATCAACATTGAGTGAAAAAATATTTGCTGGTAATTCGGAAACTCGTTATTTCTTAGAAACTTTGCAACCCCTCTCAATGAAAGTGCTTTTCCACAGTCTCTGCTTAGGGCTACTTGAAGCGGAAACAAATCATAGAGACAAAACTGAGAACTCCTTTATTTTTTCAAGTTTCAAAGAGCTACTACAAACCATGTTGGATTTAGAGTTCCAAATTCATCTATCTATATAGGAGAGAACAGAGTAAAACCTAAAATTAAAACTGCTACTGTAGACGAATGCTTCAACCTAGAAGAACAAAATTTAGTGAGCCAAGTGGGATTTGTGTACTTGTCCTACCACCAAGTATCATCAAGATTGGGTGAAAAAATATTTGCTGGTATTTCGGAAACTCGTTATTTCTTAGAAGCTTGGCAACCCCTCTCAATGAAAGTGCTTTTCCACAGTGTATGCCAGGGCTACTTGAAGAGGAAACAAACCATAGAGACAAAACTGAGAACTCCTTTACTTTGTCAAGTTTCAAAGACCTACTACAAACCATGTTGGATTTAGAGTTCCAAATTCATCTATCTACATAGGAGAGAAGAGAGTGAAACCTAAAAATAAGAACTGCTACTGAAAACGAACGCTTCAACATAGAAGAACAAAATGTGGTGAGTCAAGTGGGATTTGTGTATCGATCGTAAACACCAAGTATCATCAAGATTGCGTGAAAAAATATTTGCTGGTATTTCGGAAACTCGAAATTTCTTGGAAGCTTGGCAACCTCTCTCAATGAAAGTGCTTTTCCACAGTCTCTGCTTAGGGCTACTTGAAGCGGAAACAAATCATAGAGACAAAATTGAAAGCTCCTTTATTTTGTCAAGTTTCAAATAGCTACAACAAACCATATTGGATTTAGAATTCCAAATTCATCTATCGATATAGGAGAGAACAGAGTGAAACCTAAATATAAAAACTGCTACTGTAGACGAACGCTTCAACCTAGAAGAACAAAATTTATTGAGCCAAGTGGGATTTGTGTACCGATCTTCACCACCAAGTATCATCAAGATTGGGTGAAAAAATATTTGCTGGTATTTCGGAAACTCTTTATTTCTTAGAAGCTTGGCAACCCCTCTCAATGAAAGTGCTTTTCCACAGTCTGTTCCTAGGGCTAGTTGAAGAGGAATCAAACCATAGAGACAAAACTGAGAACTCCTTTATTTTGCCAAGTTTCAAAGAGCTACTACAAACCATGTTGGATTTAGAGTTCCAAATTCATCTATCTATATAGGAGAGAACAGAGTGAAACCTAAAAATAAAAACTGCTACTGTAGACGAATGCTTCAACCTAGAAGAATAAAATTGGTGAGCCAAGTGGGATTTGTGTACTTGGCCTTACCACCAAGTATCATCAAGATTGGGTGAAAAAATATTTGCTGGTATTTTGGAAACTCGTAATTTCTTAGAAGCTTGGCAACACCTCTCAATGAAAGAGCTTTTCCACCGTGTGTGCCTGGGGCTACATGAAGAGGAATCAAACCATAGAGAAAAAACTCAGATCTCCTTTATTTTGTAAAGTTTCAAAGATCCACTGCAAACCATGTTGGATTTAGAGTTCCAAATTCATCTATCTATATAGGAGAGAACAGAGTGAAACCTAAATATAAAAATTGCTACTGTAGACGAACGCTTCAACCTAGAAGAACAAAATTTGGTGAGCCAAGTGGGATATGTGTACTGATCATCACCAACAAGTATCATCAAGATTGGGTGAAAAAATATTTGCTGGTATTTCGGAAACTCGTTATTTCTCAGAAGCAGGCAACCCCTCTCAATCAAAGTGCTTTTCCACAGTCTGTGAATAGGGCTACTTGAAGAGGAAACAAACCATAGAGACAAAACTGAGAACTCCTTTATTTTGTCAAGTTTCCAAATAGCTACTACAAACCATGTTGGATTTAGATTTCCAAATTCATCTATCTATATAGCCGAGAACAGAGTGAAACCTAAATATAAAACTGCTACTGTTGACGAACGCTTCAACCAAGAAGGACCAAATTTGTTGAGCTAAGTGGTATTTGTGTATCGATCTTCACCATGACGTATCATCAACATTGGGTGAAAAAATATTTGCTGGTAAATCGGAAACTCGTTATTTCTTAGAAGCTTGGCAACCCCTCTCAATGAAAGTGCTTTTCCACAGTCTCTGCTTCGGGCTACATGAAGCGGAAACAATCATAGAGACAAAACTGAGAATTCCTTTACTTTGTCACGTTTCAAAGAGCTACTACAAGCCATATTGGACTTAGAGTTCCAAATTCATCTATCTACATAGGAGAGAACAGAGTGAAACCTAAAATAAAAACTGCTACTGTAGACGAATGCTTCAACTTAGAAGAACAAAATTTGGTGAGCCAAGTGGGATTTGTGTACTTGTCCTTACCACCAGTATCATCAAGATTGGGTGAAAAAATATTTGCTGGTATTTCGGAAACTCGTTATTTCTTGGAAGCTTGGCAACCTCTCTCAATGAAAGTGCTTTTCCACAGTCTCTGCTTAGGGCTACTTGAAGCGGAAACAAATCATAGAGACAAAACTGAAAGCTCCTTTATTTTGTCAAGTTTCAAAGAGCTACTACAAACCATGTTGGATTTAGAGTTCCAAATTCATCTATCTATATAGGAGAGAACAGAGTAAAACCTAAAATTAAAAACTGCTACTGTAGACGAATGCTTCAACCTAGAAGAACAAAATTTGGTGAGCCAAGTGGGATTTGTGTAGTGATCATTACCACTAAGTGTCATCAAGATTGCGTGAAAAAATATTTGCTGGTATTTCGGAAACTTGTTATTTCTTGGAAGCTTGGCAACCTCTCTCAATGAAAGTGCTTTTCCACAGTCTCTGCTTAGGGCTACTTGAAGCGGAAACAAATCATAGAGACAAAACTGAAAGCTCCTTGATTTTGTCAAGTTTCAAATAGCTACTACAAACCATATTGGATTTAGAGTTCCAAATTCATCTATCTATATAGGAGAGAACAGAGTGAAACCTAAATATAAAAACTGCTACTGTAGACGAACGCTTCAACCTAGAAGAACAAAATTTGGTGAGCCAAGTGGGATTTGTGTACCGATCTTCACCACCAAGTATCATCCAGATTGGGTGAAAAAATATTTGCTGGTATTTCGGAAACTCTTTATTTCTTAGAAGCTTGGCAACCCCTCTCAATGAAAGTGCTTTTCCACAGTCTTTGCCTGGGGCTAGTTGAAGAGGAATCAAACCATAGAGACAAAACTGAGAACTCCTTTATTTTGCCAAGTTTCAAAGAGCTACTACAAACCATGTTGGATTTAGAGTTCCAAATTCATCTATCTATATAGGAGAGAACAGAGTGAAACCTAAAAATAAAAACTGCTACTGTAGACGAATGCTTCAACCTAGAAGAATAAAATTTGGTGAGCCAAGTGGGATTGGTGTACTTGTCCTTACCACTAAGTATCATCAAGATTGGGTGAAAAAATATTTGCTGGTATTTTGGAAACTCGTAATTTCTTAGAATCTTGGCAACACCTCTCAATGAAAGAGCTTTTCCACCGTGTGTGCCTGGGGCTACATGAAGAGGAATCAAACCATAGAGAAAAAACACAGATCTCCTTTATTTTGTAAAGTTTCAAAGAGCCACTGCAAACCATGTTGGATTTAGAGTTCCAAATTCATCTATCTATATAGGAGAGAACAGAGTGAAACCTAAATATAAAAATTGCTACTGTAGACGAACGCTTCAACCTAGAAGAACAAAATTTGGTGTGCCAAGTTGGATATGTGTACTGATCATCACCAACAAGAATCATCAAGATTGGGTGAAAAAATATTTGCTGGTATTTCGGAAACTCGTTATTTCTCAGATGCTTGGCAACCCCTCTCAATGAAAGTGCTTTCCACAGTCTTGAATAGGCTACTTGATGAGCAAACAACCATAGAGACAAAACTGGAGAAACTCCTTTATTTTGTCAAGTTCAAATAGCTACTACAAACCATGTTGGATTTAGAGTTTCCAAATTCATCTATCTAAATAGCCGAGAAGAGAGTGAAACCTAAATATAAAACTGCTACTGTTGACGAACGCTTCAACCAAGAAGGACCAAATTTGTTGAGCTAAGTGGTATTTGTGTACCGATCTTCACCACCACATATCATCAACATTGGGTGAAAAAATATTTGCTGGTAATTCGGAAACTCGTTATTTCTTAGAAGCTTGGCAACCCCTCTCAATGAAAGTGCTTTTCCACAGTCTCTGCTTAGGGCTACATGAAGCGGAAACAAATCATAGAGACAAAACTGAGAATTCCTTTACTTTGTCACGTTTCAAAGAGCTACTACAAACCATATTGGATTTAGAGTTCCAAATTCATCTATCTATATAGGAGAGAACAGAGTGAAACCTAAAAATAAAAACTGCTACTGTAGCCGAATGCTTCAACCTAGAAGAACAAAATTTGGTGAGCCAAGTGGGATTTGTGTACTTGTCCTTACCACCAAGTATCATCAAGATTGGGTAAAAAAATATTTGCTGGTATTTCGGAAACTCTTTATTTTTTGGAAGATTGGCAACCCCTCTCAATGAAAGTGCTTTTCCACAGTCTGTGCCAGGGCTACTTGAAAAGGAAACAAACCATAGAGACAAAACTGAGAACTCCTTTTTTTTGTCAAGTTTCAAAGAGCTACGACAAACCAGGTTGGATTTAGAGTTCCAAATTCAACAATTTATATAGGAGAGAACAGAGTGAAACCTAAAAATAAAAACTGCTACTATAAACGAACGCTTCAACCTAGAAGAACAAAATTTGGTGAGTCAAGTGGGATTTGTGTACCGATCGTAAACACCAAGTATCATCAAGATTGGGTGAAAAAATATTTGCTGGTATTTCGGAAACTCGTAATTTCTTGGAAGCTTGGCAACCCCTCTAAATGAAAGTGCTTTTCCACAGTTTGTGCCTGGGGCTACTTGAAGAGGAAACAAACCATAGAGAAAAACCTGAGAACTCCTTTATTTTGTCAAGTTTCAAAGAGCCACTACAAACCATGTTGGATTTAGAGTTTTAAATTCATCTATCTATATAGGAGAGAACAGAGTGCAACCTAAATATAAAAATTGCTGCTGTAGACGAACGCTTCAACCAAGAAGAACCAAATTTGGCGAGCCATGTGGGATTTGTGTACTGATCATCACCAAAAAGTATCATCAAGACTGGGTGAAAAAATATTTGCTGGTATTTCGGAAACTCGTTATTTCTTAGAAGCTTTGCAACCACTCTCAATGAAAGTGCTTTTCCACAGTCTCTGCTTAGGGCTACTTGAAGCGGAAACAAATCATAGAGACAAAACTGAGAACTCCTTTATTTTTTCAAGTTTCAAAGAGCTACTACAAACCATGTTGGATTTAGAGTTCCAAATTCATCTATCTATATAGGAGAGAACAGAGTGAAACCTAAAATTAAAAACTGCTACTGTAGACGAATTCTTCAACCTAGAAGAACAAAATTTGGTGACCCAAGTGGGATTTGTGTAATGTCCTTACCACCAAGTGTCATCAAGATTGCGTGAAAAAATATTTGCTGGTATTTCGGAAACTCGTTATTTCTTGGAAGCTTGGCAACCTCTCTCAATGAAAGTGCTTTTCCACAGTCTCTGCTTAGGGCTACTTGAAGCGGAAACGAATCATAGAGACAAAACTGAAAGCTCTTTTATTTTGTCAAGTTTCAAATAGCTACTACAAACCATATTGGATTTAGAGTTCCAAATTCATCTATCTATATAGGAGAGAACAGAGTGAAACCTAAATATAAAAACTGCTACTGTAGACGAACGCTTCAACCTAGAAGAACAAAATTTGGTGAGCCAAGTGGGATTTGTGTACCGATCTTCACCACCAAGTATCATCAAGATTGGGTGAAAAAATATTTGCTGGTATTTTGGAAACTCTTTATTTCTTAGAAGCTTGGTAACCCCTCTCAATGAAAGTGCTATTCCACAGTCTGTGCCTAGGGCTAGTTGAAGAGGAATCAAACCATAGAGACAAAACTGAGAATTCCTTTATTTTGCCAAGTTTCAAAGAGCTACTACAAACCATGTTGGATTTAGAGTTCCAAATTCATCTATCTATATAGGAGAGAACAGAGTGAAACCTAAAAATAAAAACTGCTACTGTAGACGAATGCTTCAACCTAGAAGAATAAAATTTGGTGAGCCAAGTGGGATTGGTGTACTTGTCCTTACCACCAAGTATCATCAAGATTGGGTGAAAAAATATTTGCTGGTATTTTGGAAACTCGTTATTTTTTGGAAGATTGGCAACACCTCTCAATGAAAGAGCTTTTCCACAGTCTGTGCCCGGGCTACTTGAAAAGGAAACAAACCATAGAGACAAAACTGAGAACTCCTTTTTTTTGTCAAGTTTCAAAAAGCTACTACAAACCATGTTGGATTTAGAGTTCCAAATTCATCTATCTATATAGGAGAGAACAGAGTGAAACCTAAATATAAAAACTGCCTCTGTAAATGAACGCTTCAACCTAGAAGAACAAAATTTGGTGAGTCAAGTGGGATTTGCGTACCGATCTTCACCACCAAGTATCATCAACATTGGATGAAAAAATATTTGCTGGTAATTTGGAAACTCGTTATTTCTTAGAAGCTTGGCAACCCCTCTCAATGAAAGTGCTGTTCCACAGTCTCTGCTTAGGGCTACATGAAGCGGAAACAAATCATAGAGACAAAACAGAGAATTCCTTTACTTTGTCACGTTTTAAAGAGCTACTACAAACCATATTGGATTTAGAGTTCCAAATTCATCTATCTATATAGGAGAGAACAGAGTGAAACCTAAAAATAAAAACTGCTACTGTAGACGAATGCTTCAACCTAGAAGAACAAAATTTGGTGACCCAAGTGGGATTTGTGTACTTGTCCTTACCACCAAGTGTCATCAAGATTGCGTGAAAAAATGTTTGCTGGTATTTCAGAAACTCGTAATTTCTTAGAAGCTTGGCAACCAATCTCAATGAAAGTGCTTTCCAAAGTCTGTTCCAGGGCTATTTGAAGAGGAAACAAACCATAGAGACAAAACTGAGAACTCCTTTACTTTGTCAAGTTTCAAAGAGCTACTACAAACCATGTTGGATTTAGAGTTCCAAATTCATCTATCTATATAGGAGAGAACACAGTAAAACCTAAAATTAAAAACTGCTACTATAGACGAATGCTTCAACCTAGAAGAACAAAATTTGGTGAGCCAAGTGGGATTTGTGTATTGATCATTACCACTAAGTGTCATCAAGATTGCGTGAAAAAATATTTGCTGGTATTTCGGAAACTTGTTATTTCTTGGAAGCTTGGCAACCTCTCTCAATGAAAGTGCTTTTCCACAGTCTCTGCTTAGGGCTACTTGAAGCGGAAACAAATCATAGAGACAAAACTGAAAGCTCCTTTATTTTGTCAAGTTTCAAATAGCTACTACAAACCATATTGGATTTAGAGTTCCAACTTCATCTATCTATATAGGAGAGAACAGAGTGAAACCTAAATATAAAAACTGCTACTGTAGACGAACGCTTCAACCTAGAAGAACAAAATTTGGTGAGCCAAGTGGGATTTGTGTACCGATCTTCACCACCAAGTATCATCAAGATTGGGTGAAAAAATATTTGCTGGTATTTCGGAAACTCTTTATTTCTTAGAAGCTTGGCAACCCCTCTCAATGAAAGTGCTTTTCCACAGTCTGTGCCTAGGGTAGTTGAAGAGGAATCAAACCATAGAGACAAAACTGAGAACCTCTTTATTTTGCCAAGTTTCAAAGAGCTACTACAAACCATGTTGGATTTAGTGTTCCAAATTCATCTATCTATATAGGAGAGAACAGAGTGAAACCTAAAAATAAAAACTGCTACTGTAGACGAATGCTTCAACCTAGAAGAATAAAATTTGGTGAGCCAAGTGGGATTTGTGTACTTGTCCTTACCACCAAGTATCATCAAGATTGGGTGAAAAAAATATTTGCTGGTATTTTGGAACTCTTAATTTCTTAGAAGCTTGGCAACACCTCTCAATGAAAGAGCTTTTCCACCATGTGTGCCTGGGGCTACATGAAGAGGAATCAAACCATAGAGAAAAAACTCAGATCTCCTTTATTTTGTAAAGTTTCAAAAGCCACTGCAAACCATGTTGGATTTAGATTTCCAAATTCATCTATCTATATAGGAGAGAACAGAGTGAAACCTAAATATAAAAATTGCTACTGTTGACGAACGCTTCAACCAAGAAGGACCAAATTTGTTGAGCTAAGTGGTATTTGTGTACCGATCTTCACCACCACGTATCATCAACATTGGGTGAAAAAATATTTGCTGGTAATTCGGAAACTCGTTATTTCTTAGAAGCTTGGCAACCCCTCTCAATGAAAGTGCTTTTCCACAGTCTCTGCTTAGGGCTACATGAAGCGGAAACAAATCATAGAGACAAAACTGAGAATTCCTTTACTTTGTCACGTTTCAAAGAGCTACTACAAACCATATTGGATTTAGAGTTCCAAATTCATCTATCTATATAGGAGAGAACAGAGTGAAACCTAAAAATAAAAACTGCTACTGTAGACGAATGCTTCAACCTAGAAGAACAAAATTTGGTGAGCCAAGTGGGATTTGTGTACTTGTCCTTACCACCAAGTATCATCAAGATTGGGTGAAAAAATATTTGCTGGTATTTCGGAAACTCGTTATTTTTTGGAAGATTGGCAACCCCTCTCAATGAAAGTGCTTTTCCACAGTCTGTGCCAGGGCTACTTGAAAAGGAAACAAACCATAGAGACAAAACTGAAAACTCCTTTTTTTTGAAACGTTTCAAAGAGCTACTACAAACCATGTTGGATTTAGAGTTCCAAATTCATCTATTTATATAGGAGAGAACAGAGTGAAACCTAAAAATAAAAACTGCTACTGTAAACGAACGCTTCAACCTAGAAGAACAAAATTTGGTGAGTCAAGTGGGATTTGTGTACCGATCGTAAACACCAAGTATCATCAAGATTGGGTGAAAAAATATTTGCTGGTATTTCGGAAACTCGTAATTTCATGGAAGCTTGGCAACCCCTCTAAATGAAAGTGCTTTTCCACCGTTTGTGCCTGGGGCTACTTGAAGAGGAAACAAACCATAGAGAAAAACCTGAGAACTCCTTTATTTTGTCAAGTTTCAAAGAGCCACTACAAACCACGTTGGATTTAGAGTTCCAAATTCATCTATCTATATAGGAGAGAACAGAGTGCAACTTAATATAAAAATTGCTGCTGTAGACGAACGCTTCAACCTAGAAGAACAAAATTTGGTGAGCCATGTGGGATTTGTGTACTGATCATCACCAACAAGTATCATCAAGACTGGGTGAAAAAATATTTGCTGGTATTTCGGAAACTCGTTATTTCTTAGAGGCTTGGCAACCCCTCTCAATGAAAGTGCTTTTCCACAGTCTCTGCTTAGGGCTACTTGAAGCGGAAACAAATCATAGAGACAAAACTGAGAACTCCTTTATTTTTTCAAGTTTCAAAGAGCTACTACAAACCATGTTGGATTTAGAGTTCCAAATTCATCTATCTATAGAGGAGAGAACAGAGAGAAACCTAAAAATAAAAACTGCTACTGTAGACGAATGCTTCAACCTAGAAGAACAAATTTGGTGACCCAAGTGGGATTTGTGTACTTGTCCTTACCACCAAGTGTCATCAAGATTGCGTGAAAAAATGTTTGCTGGTATTTCGGAAACTCGTAATTTCTTAGAAGCTTGGCAACCCCTCTCAATGAAAGTGCTTTTCCACAGTCTGTGCCAGGGCTATTTGAAGAGGAAACAAACCATAGAGACAAAACTGAGAACTCCATTACTTTGTCAAGTTTCAAAGAGCTACTACAACCCATGTTGGATTTAGAGTTCCAAATTCATCTATCTATATAGGAGAAAACAGAGTAAAACCTAAAATTAAAAACTGCTACTGTAGACGAATGCTTCAACCTAGAAGAACAAAATTTGGTGAGCCAAGTGGGATTTGTGTAGTGATCATTACCACTAAGTGTCATCAAGATTGCGTGAAAAAATATTTGCTGGTATTTCGGAAACTCGTTATTTCTTGGAAGCTTGGCAACCCCTCTAAATGAAAGTGCTTTTCCACCGTTTGTGCCTGGGGCTACTTGAAGAGGAAACAAACCATAGAGAAAAACCTGAGAACTCCTTTATTTTGTCAAGTTTCAAAGAGCCACTACAAACCACGTTGGATTTAGAGTTCCAAATTCATCTATCTATATAGGAGAGAACAGAGTGCAACTTAATATAAAAATTGCTGCTGTAGACGAACGCTTCAACCTAGAAGAACAAAATTTGGTGAGCCATGTGGGATTTGTGTACTGATCATCACCAACAAGTATCATCAAGACTGGGTGAAAAAATATTTGCTGGTATTTCGGAAACTCGTTATTTCTTAGAGGCTTGGAAACCCCTCTCAATGAAAGTGCTTTTCCACAGTCTCTGCTTAGGGCTACTTGAAGCGGAAACAAATCATAGAGACAAAACTGAGAACTCCTTTATTTTTTCAAGTTTCAAAGAGCTACTACAAACCATGTTGGATTTAGAGTTCCAAATTCATCTATCTATAGAGGAGAGAACAGAGAGAAACCTAAAAATAAAAACTGCTACTGTAGACGAATGCTTCAACCTAGAAGAACAAATTTGGTGACCCAAGTGGGATTTGTGTACTTGTCCTTACCACCAAGTGTCATCAAGATTGCGTGAAAAAATGTTTGCTGGTATTTCGGAAACTCGTAATTTCTTAGAAGCTTGGCAACCCCTCTCAATGAAAGTGCTTTTCCACAGTCTGTGCCAGGGCTATTTGAAGAGGAAACAAACCATAGAGACAAAACTGAGAACTCCATTACTTTGTCAAGTTTCAAAGAGCTACTACAAACCATGTTGGATTTAGAGTTCCAAATTCATCTATCTATATAGGAGAAAACAGAGTAAAACCTAAAATTAAAAACTGCTACTGTAGACGAATGCTTCAACCTAGAAGAACAAAATTTGGTGAGCCAAGTGGGATTTGTGTAGTGATCATTACCACTAAGTGTCATCAAGATTGCGTGAAAAAATATTTGCTGGTATTTCGGAAACTCGTTATTTCTTGGAAGCTTGGCAACCTCTCTCAATGAAAGTGGTTTTCCACAGTCTCTGCTTAGGGCTACTTGAAGCGGAAACAAATCATAGAGACAAAACTGAAAGCTCCTTTATTTTGTCAAGTTTCAAATAGCTACTACAAACCATATTGGATTTAGAGTTCCAAATTCATCTATCTATATAGGAGAGAACAGAGTGAAACCTAAAAATAAAAACTGCTACTGTAGACGAACGCTTCAACCTAGAAGAACAAAATTTGGTGAGCCAACTGGGATTTGTGTACCGATCTTCACCACCAAGTATCATCCAGATTGGGTGAAAAAATATTTGCTGGTATTTCGGAAACTCTTTATTTCTTAGAAGATTGGCAACCCTCTCAATGAAAGTGCTTTTCCACAGTCTGTGCCTAGGGCTAGTTGAAGAGGAATCAAACCATAGAGACAAAACTGAGAACGCTTTTATTTTGCCAAGTTTCAAAGAGCTACTACAAACCATGTTGGATTTAGTGTTCCAAATTCATCTATCTATATAGGAGAGAACAGAGTGAAACCTAAAAATAAAAACTGCTACTGTAGACGAATGCTTCAACCTAGAAGAATAAAATTTGGTGAGAAAAGTGGGATTTGTGTACTTGTCCTTACCACCAAGAATCATCAAGATTGGGTGAAAAAATATTTGCTGGTATTTTGGAAACTCTTAATTTCTTAGAAGCTTGGCAACACCTCTCAAAGAAAGAGCTTTTCCACCATGTGTGCCTGGGGCTACATAAAGAGGAATCAAACCATAGAGAAAAAACTCAGATCTCCTTTATTTTGTAAAGTTTCAAAGAGCCACTGCCAACCATGTTGGATTTAGAGTTCCAAATTCATCTATCTATATAGGAGAGAACACAGTGAAACCTAAATATAAAAATTGCTACTGTAGACGAACGCTTCAACCTAGAAGAACAAAATTTGGTGAGCCAAGTGGGATTTGTGTACCGATCTTCACCACCAAGTATCATCAAGATTGGGTGAAAAAATATTTGCTGGTATTTCGGAAACTCGTTATTTCTCAGAGGCTTGGCAACCCCTCTCAATGAAAGTGCTTTTCCACAGTCTGTGAATAGGGCTACTTGAAGAGCAAACAAACCATAGAGACAAAACTGAGAACTCCTTTATTTTGTCAAGTTTCAAATAGCTACTACAAACCATGTTGGATTTAGATTTCCAAATTCATCTATCTATATAGCCGAGAACAGAGTGAAACCTAAATATAAAACTGCTACTGTTGACGAACGCTTCAACCAAGAAGGACCAAATTTGTTGAGCTAAGTGGTATTTGTGTACCGATCTTCACCACCACATATCATCAACATTGGGTGAAAAAATATTTGCTGGTAATTCGGAAACTCGTTATTTCTTAGAAGCTTGGCAACCCCTCTCAATGAAAGTGCTTTTCCACAGTCTCTGCTTAGGGCTACATGAAGCGGAAACAAATCATAGAGACAAAACTGAGAATTCCTTTACTTTGTCACGTTTCAAAGAGCTACTACAAACCATATTGGATTTAGAGTTCCAAATTCATCTATCTATATAGGAGAGAACAGAGTGAAACCTAAAAATAAAAACTGCTACTGTAGACGAATGCTTCAACCTAGAAGAACAAAATTGGGTGAGCCAAGTGGGATTTGTGTACTTGTCCTTACCACCAAGTATCATCAAGATTGGGTGAAAAAATATTTGCTGGTGTTTCGGAAACTCGTTATTTTTTGGAAGATTGGCAACCCCTCTCAATGAAAGTGCTTTTCCACAGTCTGTGCTGGGGCTACTTGAAAAGGAAACAAACCATAGAGACAAAATTGAGAACTCCTTTTTTTTGTCAAGTTTCAAAGAGCTACTACAAACCATGTTGGATTTAGAGTTCCAAATTCATCTATCTATATAGGAGAGAACAGAGTAAAACTTAAAATTAAAAAGTGCTACTGTAGACGAATGCTTCAACCTAGAATAACAAAATTTAGTGAGCCAAGTGGGATTTGTGTACTTGTCCTACCACGAAGTATCATCAAGATTGGGTGAAAAAATATTTGCTGGTATTTCGGAAACTCTTTATTTCTTAGAAGCTTGGCAACCCCTCTCAATGAAAGTGATTTTCCACAGACTATGCCAGGGCTACTTGAAGAGGAAACAAACCATAGAGACAAAACTGAGAACTCCTTTACTTTGTCAAGTTTCAAAGAGCTACTACAAACCATGTTGGATTTAGAGTTCCAAATTCATCTATCTATATAGGAGAGGACAGAGTGAAACCTAAATATAAAAATTGCTATTGTAGAAGAACGCTTCAACCTAGAAGAACAAAATTTGGTGAGCCAAGTGGGATTTGTGTACTGATCATCACCACCAAGTATCATCAGGATTGGGTGAAAAAATATTTGCTGGTATTTCGGAAACTCGTTATTTCTTAGAAGCTTGGCAACCCCTCTCAATGAAAGTGCTTTTCCACAGTCTGTGCCTAGGGCTACTTGAAGAGGAATCAAACCATACAGACAAAACTGAGAACTCCTTTATTTTGTCAAGTTTCAAAGAGCTACTACAAACCATGTTGGATTTAGAGTTCCAAATTCATCTATCTATATAGCAGAGAACAGAGTGAAACCTAACAATAAAAACTGCTACTGAAAACGAACGTTTCAACCTAGAAGAACAGAATTTGGTGAGTCAAGTGGGATTTGTGTACCGATCGTAAACACCAAGTATCATCAAGATTGGGTTAAAAAAGATTTACTGGTATTTGGGAAACTCGTAATTTCTTGGAAGCTTGGCAACCTCTCTCAATGAAAGAGCTTTTCCACCGTTTGTGCTGGGGCTACTTGAAGAGCAATCAAACCATAGAGAAAAAACTGAGAACTCCTTTATGTTGTCAAGTTTCAAAGAGCCACTACAAACCATGTTGGATTTAGAGTTCCAAATTCATCTATCTATATAGGAGAGAACAGAGTAAAACCTAAAATTAAAAACTGCTACTGTAGACGAATGCTTCAACCTAGAAGAACAAAATTTGGTGAGCCAAGTGGGATTTGTGTACTTGTCCATACCACCATGTATCATCAAGATTGGGTGAAAAAATATTTGCTGGTATTTCGGAAACTCGTTATTTCTTAGAAGCTTGGCAACCCCTCTCAATGAAAGTGCTTTTCCACAGTCTATGCCACGGCTACTTGAAGAGGAAACAAACCATAGAGACAAAACTGAGAACTCCTTTATTTTTTCAAGTTTCAAAGAGCTACTACAAACCATGTTGGATTTAGAGTTCCAAATTCATCTATCTATATTGGAGAGAAGAGAGTGAAACCTAAAAAAAAAAAACTGCTACTGAAAACGAACGCTTCAACCTAGAAGAACAAAATTTGGTGAGTCAAGTGGGATTTGTGTACCGATCGTAAACACCAAGTATCATCAAGATTGGGTGAAAAAAGAGTTGCTGGTATTTCGGAAACTCGTAATTTCTTGGAAGCATGGCAACCCCTCTCAATGAAAGAGCTTTTCCACCGTTTGTGCCTGGGGATACTTGAAGAGGAATCAAACCATAGAGAAAAAACTGATAACTCCTTAATTTTGTCAAGTTTCAAAGAGCCACTACAAACCATGTTGGATTTAGAGTTCCAAATTCATCTATCTATATAGGAGAGAAGAGAGTGAAACCTAAATATAAAAATTGCTACTGTAGACGAACGGTTCAACCTAGAAGAACAAAATTTGGTGAGCCAAGTGGGATTTGTGTACTGATCATCACCAACAAGTATCATCAAGATTGGGTGAAAAAATATTTGCTGGTATTTCGGAACCTCGTTATTTCTTAGAAGATTGGGCAACCCCTCTCAATGAAAGTGCTTTTCCACAGTCTATGCCAGGGCTACTTGAAGAGGAAACAAACCATAGAGACAAAACTGAGAACTCCTTTATTTTGTCAAGTTTCAAAGAACTACTACAAATCATGTTGGATTTAGAGTTCCAAATTCATCTATCTATATAGGAGAGAACAGAGTGAAACCTAAATATAAAAATTGCTACTGTAGACGAACGCTTCAACCTAGAAGAACAAAATTTGGTGAGCCAAGGGGGATTTCTGTACCGATCTTCACCACCAAGTATCATCAAGATTGGGTGAAAAAATATTTGCTGGTAATTCGGAAACTCGTTATTTCTTAGAAGCTTGGCAACCCCTCTCAATGAAATTGCTTTTCCTCCGTTTGTGCCTGGGGCTACTTGAAGAGGAAACAAACCATAGAGAAAATACTGAGAACTGCTTTATTTTGTCAAGTTTCAAAGAGCCACTACAAACCATGTTGGATTTAGAGTTCCAAATTCATCTTTCTATATAGGAGAGAACAGAGTGAAACCTAAATATAAAAATTGCTACTGTAGACGAACGCTTCAACCTAGAAGAACAAAATTTCGTGAGCCAAGTGGGATTTGTGTACTGATCATCACCAACAAGTATCATGAAGATTGGGTGAAAAAATATTCGTTGGTATTTCGGAACCTCGTTATTTCTTAGAAGCTTGGCAACCCCTCTCAATGAAAGTGCTTTTCCACAGTCTGTGCCTAGGGCTACTTGAAGAGAAAACAAACCGTAGAGACAAAACTGAGAACTCCTTGATTTTGTAAAGTTTCAAAGAGCTACTACAAACCATGTTGGATTTAGAGTTCCAAATTCATCTATCTATATAGGAGGGAACAGAGTAAAACCTTAAATTAAAAACTGCTACTGTAGACGAACGCTTAAAACTAGAAGAACAAAATTTGGTGAGCCAAGTGGGACTTGTGTACTGATCATTATCACCACGTATCATCAACATTCGGTGACAAAATATTTGCTGGTATTTCGGAAACTCTTAATTTCTTGGAAGCTTGCCAACCCCTTTCAATGAAAGTGCTTGTCCACAGTCTCTGCTTAGGGCTACATGAAGCGGAAACAAATCATAGAGACAACTCTGAGAACTCCTTTACACTGTCAGGTTTCAAAGAGCTACTACAAACCATATTGGATTTAGAGTTCCAAATTCATCTATCTATATAGGAGAGAACAGAGGGAAACCTAAAAATAAAAACTGCTACTGTAGACAAATGCTTCAACCAAGAAGAACAAAATTTGGTGAGTCAAATGGGATTTGTGTACTTGTCCTTACCACCAAGTATCATCAAGATAGGGTGAAAAAATATTTGCTGGTATTTCGGAAACTCGTTATTTCTTAGAAGCTTGGCAACCCCTCTCAATGAAAGTGCTTTTCCACAGTCTATGCCACGGCTACTAGAAGAGGAAACAAACCATAGAGACAAAACTGAGAACTCCTTTATTTTTTCAAGTTTCAAAGAGCTACTACAAACCATGTTGGATTTAGAGTTCCAAATTCATCTATCTATATAGGAGAGAACAGAGTGAAACCTAAAAAAAAAAACTGCTACTGAAAACGAACGCTTCAACCTAGAAGAACAAAATTTGGTGAGTCAAGTGGGATTTGTGTACCGATCGTAAACACCAAGTATCATCAAGATTGGGTGAAAAAAGATTTGCTGGTATTTGGGAAACTCGTAATTTCTTGGAAGCATGGCAACCCCTCTCAATGAAAGAGCTTTTCCACCGTTTGTGACTGGGGCTACTTGAAGAGAAATCAAACCATAGAGAAAAAACTGAGAACTCCTTTATTTTGTCAAGTTTTAAAGAGCCACTACAAACCATGTTGGATTTAGAGTTCCAAATTCATCTATCTATATAGGAGAGAAGAGAGTGAAACCTAAATATAAAAATTGCTACTGTAGACGAACGCTTCAACCTAGAAGAACAAAATTTGCTGAGCCCAGTGGGATTTGTGTACTGATCATCACCAACAAGTATCATCAAGATTGGGTGAAAAAATATTTGCTGGTATTTCAGAAACTCGTTATTTCTTAAAAGAATGGGCAACCCCTCTCAATGAAAGTGCTTTTCCACAGTCTATGCCAGGGCTGCTTGAAGAGGAAACAAACCATAGAGACAAAACTGAGAACTCCGTTATTTTGTCAAGTTTCAAAGAACTACTACAAATCATGTTGGATTTAGAGTTCCAAATTCATCTATCTATATAGGAGAGAACAGAGTGAAACCTAAATATAAAAATTGCTACTGTAGACGAACGCTTCAACCTAGAAGAACAAAATTTGGTGAGCCAAGGGGGATTTGTGTACCTATCTTCACCACCAAGTATCATCAAGATTGGGTGAAAAAATATTTGCTGGTAATTCGGAAACTCGTTATTTCTTAGAAGCTTGGCAACCCCTCTCAATGAAATTGCTTTTCCTCCGTTTGTGCCTGGGGCGACTTGAAGAGGAAACAAACCATAGAGAAAATACTGAGAACTCCTTTATTTTGTCAAGTTTCAAAGAGCCACTACAAACCATGTTGGATTTAGAGTTCCAAATTCATCTTTATATATAGGAGAAAACAGAGTGAAACCGAAATATAAAAACTGCTACTGTAGACGAACGCTTCCACCTAAAAGAGCAAAATTTGGGGAGCCAAGTAGGATTTGTGTACTGATCATTACCACCTAGTATCATCAAGAGTGGGTGAAAAAATATTTGCTGGTATTTCGGAAACTCGTTATTTCATAGAAGCTTGGCAACCCCTCTCAATGAAAGTGCTTTTCCACAGTCTGTGCCTAGGGCTCCTTGAAGAGGAAACAAACCATAGAGACAAAACTGAGAACTCCTTTGTTTTGTCAAGTTTCAAAGAGCTACTACAAACCATGTTGGTTTTAGTGTTCCAAATTCATCTATCTATATAGGAGAGAACAGAGTGAAACCTAAAAATGAAAACTGCTACTGTAAACGAACGCTTCAACCTAGAAGAACCAAATTTGGGGAGCCAAATGGGATTTGTGTACTTGTCATTACCACCACGTATCATCAACATTTGGTGAAAAAATATTTGCTGATATTTCGGAAACTCATAATTTCTTGGAAGCTTGGCAAACCCTTTCAATGAAAGTGCTTTCCCACAGTCTTTGCTTTGGGCTACATGAAGCGCAAACAAATCATAGAGACAAAACTGAGAACTCCTTTACTTTCTCAAGTTTCAAAGTGCTACTACAAACCATATTGGATTTAGAGTTCCAAATTCATCTATCTATATAGGAGAGAACAGAGTGACACTTAAATATAAAATCTGGTATTGTAGACGAACGCTTCAACCTAGAAGAATAAAATTTGCTGAGCCAAGTGGGATTTGTGTACCGATCTTCACCACCAAGTATCATCAAAATTGAGTGAAAAAATATTTGCTGGTATTTGGGAAACTCGTAATTTCTTGGAATCTTGGCAACCCCTCTCAATGAAAGAGCTTCTCCAACGTTTGTGCCTGGGGCTACTTGAAGAGTAATCAAACCATAGAGAAAAAACTGAGAACTCCTTTATTTTGTCAAGTTTCAAAGAGCCACTACAAACCATGTTGGATTTAGAGTTCCAAATTCATCTATCTATATAGGAGAGAACAGAGTGAAACCTAAATATAAAAATTGCTCCTGTAGACGAACGCTTTAAACTAGAAGAACAAAATTTGGTGAGCCAAGTGGGATTTGTGTACTGATCATCACCAACATGTATCATCAAATTGGGTGAAAATATATTTGCTGGTATTTCGGAAAATCGTTTTTTCTTAGAAGCTTGGCAACCCCTCTCAATTAAAGTGCTTTTCCACAGTCTGTGCCTAGGGCTACTTGAAGAGGAAACAAACCATGGAGACAAAACTGAAAACTCCTTGATTTTGTCAAGTTTCAAAGAGCTACTACAAACCATGTTGGATTTACAGTTCCAAATTCATCTATCTATATAGCAGAGAACAGAGTGAAACCTAAATATAAAAACTGCTACTGTAGACGAACGCTTCAAACTAGAAGAACAAAATTTGTTGAGCCAAGTGGGACTTGTGTACTGATCATTATCACCACGTATCATCAACATTGGGTGACAAAATATTTGCTGGTATTTCGAAAACTCTTAATTTCTTGGAATCTTCTCAACAGCTTTCAATGAAAGTGCTTGTCCACAGTCTCGGCTTAGGGCTACATGAAGCGGAAACAAATCATAGAGACAACTCTGAGAACTCCTTTACTATGTCAAGTTTCAAAGAACTACTACAAACCATATTGGATTTAGAGTTCCAAATTCATCTATCTATATAGGAGAGAACAGAGTAAAACCTAAAATTAAAAACTGCTACTGTAGACCAATGCTTCAACCTAGAAGAACAAAATTTGGTGAGCCAAGTGGGATTTGTGTACTTGTCCTTACCACCAAGTGTCATCAAGATTGGGTGAAAAAATATTTGCTGGTATTTCGGAAACTCGTTATTTCTTAGAAGCTTGGCAACCCCTCTCAATGAAAGTGCTTTTCCACAGTCTGTGCCAGGGCTACTTGAAGAGGAAACAAACCATAGAGACAAAACTGAGAACTCCTGTATTTTGTCAAGTTTCAAATAGCTACTACAAACCATGTTGGATTTAGAGTACCAAATTCATCTATCTATATAGGAGAGAAGAGAGTGAAACCTAAAAATAAAAACTGCTACTGAAAACGAACGCTTCAACATAGAAGAACAAAATTTGGTGAGTCAAGTGGGATTTAGATACCGATCATTAGCACCACGTATCATCAACATTGGGTGACGAAATATTTGCTGGTCTTTCAGAAACTCGTAATTTCTTGAAAGCTTGGCAACCCCTTTCAATGAAAGTGCTTTTCCACAGTCTCTGCATGGGGCTACATGAAGGGGAAACAAATCATAGAGACAAAACTGAGAACTCCTTTACTTTGTCAAGTTCCAAAGAGCTACTGCAACCATTTTGGATTTAGAGTTCCAAATTCATCTATCTATATAGGAGAGAACAGAGTGAAACCTAAATATAAAAACTGCTACTGTAGACGAACGCTTCCACCTAGAAGAACAAAATTTGGTGAGCCAAGTGGGATTTGTGTACGAATCTTCACCACCAAGTATCATCAAGATTATTTGAAAAAATATTTGCTGGTAATTCGGAAACTTGTTATTTCTTAGAAGCTTGGCAACCCCTCTCAATGAAAGTGCTTTTCCACAGTCTCTGCTTAGGGCTACATGAAGCGGAAACAAACCATAGAGACAAAACTGAAAACTCCTTTACACTGTCAAGTATCAAAGGGCTACTACAAACTATATTGGATTTGGAGTTCCAAATTTATCTATCTATAGAGGAGAGAACAGTGTAAAACCTAAAATTAAAAACTGCTACTGTAGACGAATGCTTCAACCTAGAAGAACAAAATTTGGTGAGCCAAGTGTGATTTGTGTACTTGTCCTTACCACCAAGTATCATCAAGATTGAGTGAAAATATTTTGCTGGTATTTCGGAAACTCGTTATTTCTTAGAAACTTGGCAACCCCTCTCAATGAAAGTGCTTTTCCACAGTCTATGCCACGGCTACTTGAAGAGGAAACAAACCATAGAGACAAAACTGAGAACTCCTTTATTTTTTCAAGTGTCAAAGAGCTACTACAAACCATGTTGGATTTAGAGTTCCAAATTCATCTATCTATATTGGAGAGAAGAGAGTGAAACCTAAAAAAAAACTGCTACTGAAAACGAACGCTTCAACATAGAGGAACAAAATTTGGTGAGTCAAGTGGGATTTGTGTACTGATCGTAAACACCAAGTATCATCAAGATTGGGTGAAAAAATATTTGCTGGTATTTCGGAAACTCGTTATTTCCTGAAGCTTGGCAACCCCTCTCAATGAAAGTGCGTATCCACCATCTAAGCCTACGGCTACTTCAAGAGGAAACAAACCATAGAGACAAAACAGAGAACTCCTTTATTTTGTGAATTTTCAAAGAGCCACTACAAACCATGTTGGATTTAGAGTTATAATTCATCTATCTATATAGCAGAGAACAGAGTGAAACCTAAACATAAAAACTGCTACTGTAGACGAACGCTTCAACCTAGAAGAACAAAATTTGGTGATCCAAGTGGGATTTGTGAACTGATCAATACCACCAAGTATCATCAAGATTGGGTGAAAAAATATTTGCTCGTATTCGGAAACTCGTAATTTGTTGGAACCTTGGCAACCCCTCTCAAGGAAAGTGCTTTTCCACAGTCACTGCTTAGGGCTACTTGAAGCGGAAACAAATCAAAGAGACAAAACTGAGAACTCTTTTATTTTGTCAAGTTTCAAAGAGCTACTACAAACCATGTTGGATTTAGAGTTCCAAATTCATCTATCTATATAGGAGAGAACAGAGTGAAACCTAATAATGAAAACTGCTACTGTAGACGAACGCTTCAAACTAGAAGAACAAAATTTGGTGATCCAAGTGGGACTATTGTACTGATCATTATCACCAAATATCATCAAGATTGTGTAAAAAAATATTTGCTAGTATTTCGGAATCTCGTAATTTCTTAGAAGCTTGGCAACCCCTCTCAATGAAAGTGCTTTTACACAGTCTGTGCCTAGGGCTACTTGAAGAGGAAACAAACCATAGAGAAAAAACTGGGAACTCCATTATTTTGTCAAGTTTCAAAGAGCTACTACAAACCATGTTGGATTTAGAGTTCCAAATTCATTTATCTATAAAGCAGAGAACAGAGTGAAACCGAAATATAAAAACTGCTACTGTAGACGAAAGCTTCAACCTAGAAGAACAAAATATGGTGAGCCAAGTGGGATTTGTGTACTGATCATCACCATCAAGTATAATCAAGATTGGGTGAAAAAATATTTGTTGGTATTTCGAAATCCCGTTATTTCTTAAAATCTTGGCAACACCTCTCAATGAAAGTGCTTTTCCACATTCTGTGCCTAGGGCTACTTGAAGAGGAAACAAACCATAGAGACAAAACTGAGATCTCCTTTATTTTGTCAAGTTTCAAAGAGCTACTACGAACCATGTTGGATTTAGAGTTCCAAATTCATCTATATATATAGGAGAGAACAGAGTGAAACCTAAAAATACAAAATGCTACTGTAAACGAACGCATCAACCTAGAAGAACAAAATTTGGTGAGTCAAGTGGGATTTGTGTACTGATCATTACCACCAAGTATCATCAACATTGGGTGAAAAAATATTAGCTAGTATTTGGGAAACTCGTAATTTCTTGGAAGCTTGGCAACCCCTCTCAATGAAAGTGCTTCTCCTCAGTCTATGCTTAGGGCTACTTGAAGAAAAACAAACCATAGAGACAAACTGAGAACTCCTTTATTTTGTCAAGTTTCAAAGAGCTACTACAAACCATGATGGATTTAGAGTTCCAAATTCATCTATCTATATAGCAGAGAACAGAGTGAAACGTAAAAATAAAAACTGCTACTGTAGACGAACGGTTCAACCTAGAAGAAGAAAATTTGGTGAGCAAAGTGGGATTTGTCTACCGATCATTACCACCAAGTATCATCAAGATTCGGTGAAAAAATATTTGCTGGTATTTCGGAAACTCGTTATTTCTTAGAAGCTTGGCAACCCCTCTCAAAGAAAGTGCTTTTCCACAGTCTGTGCCTAGGACGACATGAACAGGAAACAAAACATAGAGACAAAACTGAGAACTACTTTATTTGGTCAAGTTTCAAAGAGCTACTGCAAACCATGTTGGATTTAGAGTTCCAAATTCACCTATCTATATAGGAGAGAACAGAGGGAAACCTTAATATAAAAACTGCTACATTAGACGAACGCTTCAAACTAGCCGAACAAAATTTGGTGAGCCAAGTGGGATTTGTGTACCGATCAATACCACCACGTACCATGAATATTGGGTGAAAAAATATTTGCTGGTATTTCGGAAACTCGTTTTTTCTTGGAAGCTTGGCAACCTCTCTCAATGAAAGTGCTTTTCCACAGTCTCTGCTTAGGGCTACTTGAAGCGGAAACAAATCATAGAGACAAAACTGAGAACTCCTTTATTTTCTCAAGTTTCAAAGAGCTCCTAAAAACAATATTGGATTTAGAGTTCCAAATTCATCTGTCTATATAGGAGAGAACAGAGGGAAACCTAAATATAAATACTGCTACTGTACACGAATGCTTCAACTTAGAAGAACAAAATTTGGGAGCCAAGTGGAATTTGTGTACTGATCATTACCACCAATTATCACAAGATTGGGTGAAAAAATATTTGCTGGCAATTTGGAAACTCGTAATTTCTTGGAAGCTTGACAACCCCTCTCAATGAAAGTGCTTTTCCACAGTCTCTGCTTAGGGCTAATTGAAGCGGAAACAAATCATAGAGACAAAACTGAGAACTCCTTTATTTTGTCAAGTTTCAAAGAGCTACTACAAACCATGTTGGAGTTAGAGTTCCAAATTCATCTATCTATATAGCAGAGAATAGAGTGAAACCTAAATATAAAAACTGCTACTGTAGAGGAACGCTTCAACCTAGAAGAAGAAAATTTGGTGAGCCAAGTGGGATTTTTGTACCGATCATTACCACCAAGTATCATTAAGATTTGGTGTAAAAATATTTGCTGGTATTTTGGAAACTCGTAATTTCTTGGAAGCTTGGCAACCCCTCTCAATGAAATTGCTTTTCCACAGTCTGTGCCTAGCACTACTTGAACAGGAAACAAAACATAGACACAAAACTGAGAACTAATTTATTTTGTCAAGTTTCAAAGAGCTACTGCAAACCATGTTGGATTTAGAAATCCAAATTCATCTATCTATATAGGAGAGAACAGAGGGAAACCTAAATATAAAAACTGCTACAGTAGACGAACGCTTCAACCTAGAAGAACAAAATTTGGTGAGCCAAGTGGGATTTGTGTACTTCTCCTTACCACCAAGTATCATCAATATTGGGTGAAAATATATTTGCTGGTATTTCGGAAACTCGTTTTTTCTTAGAAGCTTGGCAAACCTATCAATGAAAGTGCATTTCCACAGTCAGTGCCTAGGGCTACTTGAAGAGGAAACAATCCATAGAGACAAAACTGAGAACTCCTTTATTTTGTCAAGTTTCAAAGAGCTACTAGAAACCATGTTGGATTTAGTGTTCAAAATTCATCTATCTATATAGGAGAGAACAGAGTGAAACCTAAAAATAAAAACTGCTACTGTAAACGAACGCTTCAACCTAGAAGAACAAAATTTGGTGAGCCAAGTGGGATTTGTGTACTGATCATTACCATCAAGTATCATCAAGATTCGGTGAAAAAGTATTTGCTGGTATTTCGGAAACTCGTTATTTCTTAGAAGCTTGGCAACCCCACTCAATGAAAGTGCTTTTCCACACTCTGTGCCTAGGTCTACTTGAAGAGGAAACAAAACATAGAGACAAAACTGAGAACTACTTTATTTTGTCAAGTTTCAAAGAGCTACTGCAAACCATGTTGGATTTAGTGTTCCAAATTCATCTATCTATATAGGAGAGAACAGAGGAAAATCTAAATATATAAACTGCAACAGAAGACGAACGCTTCAACCTAGAAGAACAAAATTTGGTGAGCCAAGTGGGATTTGTGTACTTCTCCTTACCACCAAGTATCATCAATATTGGGTGAAAATATATTTGCTGGTATTTCGGAAACTCGTTTTTTCTTAGAATCTTGGCAACCCCTCTCAATGAAAGTGCATTTCCACAGTCAGTGCCTAGGGCTACTTGAAGAGGAAACAATCCATAGAGACAAAACTGAGAACTCCTTTATTTTGTCAAGTTTCAAAGAGCTACTAGAAACCATGTTGGATTTAGTGTTCAAAATTCATCTATCTATATAGGAGAGAACAGAGTGAAACCTAAAAATAAAAACTGCTACTGTAAACGAACGCTTCAACCTAGAAGAACAAAATTTGGTGAGCCAAGTGGGATTTTTGTACTGATCATTACCAACAAGTATCATCAAGATTGGGTGAAAAAATATTTGCTGGTATTTCGGAAACTCGTTATTTCTTAGAAGCTTGGCAACCGCTCTCAATGAAAGTGCATTTCCACAGTCAGTGCCTAGGGCTACTTGAAGAGGAAACAATCCATAGAGACAAAACTGAGAACTCCTTTATTTTGTCAAGTTTCAAAGAGCTACTAGAAACCATGTTGGATTTAGTGTTCAAAATTCATCTATCTATATAGGAGAGAACAGAGTGAAACCTAAAAATAAAAACTGCTACTGTAAACGAACGCTTCAACCTAGAAGAACAAAATTTGGTGAGCCAAGTGGGATTTGTGTACTGATCATTACCATCAAGTATCATCAAGATTCGGTGAAAAAGTATTTGCTGGTATTTCGGAAACTCGTTATTTCTTAGAAGCTTGGCAACCCCACTCAATGAAAGTGCTTTTCCACACTCTGTGCCTAGGTCTACTTGAAGAGGAAACAAAACATAGAGACAAAACTGAGAACTACTTTATTTTGTCAAGTTTCAAAGAGCTACTGCAAACCATGTTGGATTTAGTGTTCCAAATTCATCTATCTATATAGGAGAGAACAGAGGAAAACCTAAATATATAAACTGCAACATAAGACGAACGCTTCAACCTAGAAGAACAAAATTTGGTGAGCAAAGTGGGATTTGTGTACTGATCATTACCACCAAGTATCATCAACATTGGGTGAAGAAATATTTGCTGGTATTTCGGACACTCGTTATTTCTTAGAAGTTTGGCAAACCCTCTCAATGAGAGTGCTTTTCCACCGATTTTGCCTAGGGCTACTTGAATAGGAAACAAACCATGGAGACAAAACTGAGAACTCCTTTATTCTCTCAAGTTTCAAAGAGCTACTACAAACCATGTTGGATTTAGAGTTCCAAATTCATCTATCTATATAGCAGAGAATATAGTGAATCCTAAATATAAAAACTGCTACTAAAAACGAACGCTTCAACCTAGAAGAACAAAATTTGTTGAGCCAAGTGGGATTTGTGTACTGATCATTACCAACAAGTATCATCAAGATTGGGTGAAAAAATATTTGCTGGTATTTCGGAAATTAGTTATTTCTTAGAAGCTTGGCAACCCCTCTCAATTAAAGTGCTTTTCCACCGTCTGTGCCTAGGGCTACTTGAAGAGGAAAAAAACCATAGAGACAAAACGGGAGAACTCCTTTATTTTGTCAAGTTTCAAAGAGCTAGTACAAACCATGCTGGATTTAGAGTTCCAAATTCATCTATCTATATAGCAGAGAACAGAGTGAAACCTAAATATAAAAACTGCTACTGTAAACGAACGCTTCAACCTAGCAGAACAAAATTTGGTGAGCCAAGTGGGATTTGTGTACCGATCAATACCACCAAGTATCATGAATATTGGGTGAAAAAATTTTGCTGGTATTTCGGAAACTCGTTATTTCTTAGAAGCTTGGTAACCCCTCTCAATGAAAGTGCTTTTCCACAGTCTGTGCCTGGGACTACTTGAAGAGTAAACAAAACACAGACATAAAACTGAGAACTACTTTATTTTGTAAAGTTTCAAAGAGCTACTGCAAACCATAGTGGATTTAGAGTTCCAAATTCATCTATCTATATAGGAGAGAACAGAGGGAAACCTAAATATAAAAACTGCTAAGGTACATGAACGCTTCAACCTAGAAGAACAAAATTTGGTGAGCCAAGTGGGATTTGTGTGCTGAGCATTACCATCAAGTTTCATCAACATTGGGTGAAAAAATATTTGCTGGAATTTCGGAAACTCGTTATTTCTTAGAAGTTGGCAACCCCTCTCAATGAAAGTGCTTTTCCACCGTCTGTGCATAGGGCTACTTGAAGAGGATACAAATCATAGAGACAAAACTGAGAACTTTTTTATTTTGTCAAGTTTCAAAGAGCTACTACAAACCATGTTGGATTTAGAGTTCCAAATTCATCTATCTATATAGCAGAGAACAGAGTGAAACCTAAATATAAAAACTGCCACTGTAGACGAACGCTTCAACCTAGAAGAACAAAATTTGGTGAGCCAAGTGGGATTTGTGTACTGATCATTACCACCAAGTATCATCAAGATTCGGTGAAAAAATATTTGCTGGTATTTCAAACTCCTTATTTCTTAGAATCTTGGCAATCCCCCTCAATTAAAGTGCTTTTCCACTCTCTGTGCCTAGGTCTACTTTAAGAGGAAACAAACCATAGAGACAAAACTGAAAACTGCTTTATTTTGTCAAGTTTCAAAGAGCTACTGCAAACCATGTTGGATTTAGAGTTCCAAGTTCATCTATCTATGTAGCAGAGAAAATAGGGAAACCTAAATATAAAAACTGCTACGGTAGACGAACGCTTCAACCTAGAAGAAGAAAATTTGGTGAGCCAAGTGGGATTTGTGTGCTGATCATTACCACCAATTGTCATCAAGATTGCGTGAGAAAATATTTGCTGGTATTTCGGAAACTCGTTATTTCTTAGAAGCTTGGCAACCCCTCTCAATGAAAGTGCTTTTCCACAGTCTGTTCCTAGGGGTACTTGACGAGGAAACAAACCATAGAGACAAAACTGAGAACTCCTTTATTTTGTGAAGTTTCAAAGAGCCACTACAAACCATGTCGGATTTAGAGTTCCAAATTCATCTATCTATATACGAGAAAACACAGTGAAACCTAAACATAAAAACTGCTACTGTAGACGAACGCTTCAACCTAGAAGAACAAAATTTGGTGAGCCACGTGGGATTTGTGTACTTGTCCTTACCTCCAAGTATCATAAAGATTGGGTGAAAAAATAATTGCTGGTATTTCAGAAACTCGTTATTTCGTAGAAGCTTGGCAACCCCTCTCAATGAAAGTGCTTTTCCACCGTTTGTGCCTGGGGCTACTTGAAGAGGAAACAAATCATAGAGACAAAACTGAGATCTCCTTTACTTTCTCAAGTTTCAAAGAGCTAGTACAAACCATATTGTATTTAGAGTTCCAAATTCAACTATCTATATAGGAGAGAACAGAGTGTAAGCTAAATATAAAAACTTCTACTGTAGACGAACGCTTCAACCTAGAAGAACAAAATTTGGTGAGCCAAGTGGGATTTGTGTACTTATAATTACCACCAAGTGTCATCTAGATTGCGTGAAAAAATATTTGCTGGTAGTTCGGAAACTCGTTATTTCTTAGAAGATTGGCAACCCCACTCAATGAAAGTGCTTTTCCACAGTCTGTTTTTAGGGGTACTTGAAGAAGAAACAAACCATTGAGACAAAACTGAGAACTCCTTTATTTTGTCAATTTTCAAAGAGCTACTACAAACCATGTTGGATTTAGAGTTCCAAATTCATCTATCTATATAGCAGAGAACAGAGTGAAACCTAAAAATAAAAACTGCTACTTTAAACGAACGCTTCAACCTAGAAGAAGAAAATTTTGTGAGCCAAGTGCGATTTGTGTACTGATGATTAGCACCAAGTATCTTCAAGATTCGGTGAAAAAATATTTGCTGGTAAATTGGAAACTCGTAATTTCTTGGAAGCTTGGCAACCCCTCTCAATGAAATTCCTTTTCACAGTCTCTGCTTAGGGCTACTTAAAGCGGAAACAAATCATAGAGACAAAACTGAGAACTCCTTTATTTGTCAAGTTTCAAAGAGCTACTACAAACGATATTGGATTTAGAGTTCCAAATTCATCTGTCTATATAGGAGAGAACAGAGCGAAACTTAAATATAAAAACTGCTACAGTAGACGAACGCTTCAACCTAGCAGAACAAAATTTGGTGAGCCAAGTGGGATTTGTGTACCGATCATTACCACCAAGTATCATCAAGATTGGGTGCGAAAATATTTGCTGGTATTTCGGAACCTCGTAATTTTTTGGAAGCTTGGCAACCCCTCTCAATGAAAGTGCTTTTCCACAGTCTCTGCTTATTGTTACTAGAAGCGGAAGCAAAATTATAGAGACAAAACTGAGAACTCATTTATTTTGTCAAGTTTCAAAGGACTACTACAAATGATATTGGATTTAGAGTTCCAAATACATCTGTCTATATAGGGGAGAACAGATTGAAACCTAAATATAAAAACTGCTACTGTAAACGAACGCTTCAACCTAGAAGAACAATATTTAGTGAGACAAGTGGAATTTGTGTACTGATCATTACCACCAAGTATCATCAAGATTCGGTGAAAAAATATTTGCTGGTATTTCGGAAACTCGTTATTTCTTAGAAGCTTGGCAACCCCTATCAATGAAAGTGCTTTTCCACAGTCTGTTATTAGGGGTACTTGAAGAGGAGAAAAAAAAATTGAGAAAAAACTGAGAACTCTTTTATTTTGTCAAGTTTCAAAGAGCTACTACAAACCATGTTGGATTTAGAGTTCAAAATTCATCTATCTATATAGCAGAGAACAGAGTGCAACCTAAAAAAAAAAACTGCTACTGTAAACGAACGCTTCAACCTAGAAGAACAAAATTTGGTGAGCCAAGTGTGATTTGTGTACGGATCATTAGCACCTAGTATCTTCAAGATTCGGTGAAAAAATATTTGCTGGTATTTCGGAAACTCGTTATTTCTTAGAAGCATGGCAACCGCTCTCAGTGAAAGTGCTTTTCCACAGTCTGTGCCAAGGTCTACTTGAAGAGGAAAAAAAAAACATCGAGACAAAACTGAGAACTACTTTATTTTGTCAAGTTTCAAAGAGCTACTGCAAACCATGTTTGATTTAAAGTTCCAAATTCATCTATCTATATAGGAGAGAACAGAGGGAAACCTAAATATAAAAACTGCTACAGTAGACGAACGCTTCAACCTAGAAGAACAAAATTTGGTGAGCCAAGTGGGATTTGTGTACTTGTCCTTACCACCAAGTATCATCAAGATTGGGTGAAAAAATATTTGCTGGTATTTCGGAAACTCGTTATTTTTTGGAAGATTGGCAACCCCTCTCAATGAAAGTGCTTTTCCACAGTCTGTGCCAGGGCTACTTGAAAAGGAATCAAACCATAGAGACAAAACTGAGAACTAATTTTTTTTGTCAAGTTTCAAAGAGCTACTACAAACCATGTTGGATTTAGAGTTCCAAATTCATCTATTTATATAGGAGAGAACAGAGTGAAACCTAAAAATAAAAACTGCTACTGTAAACAAACGCTTCAACCTAGAAGAACAAAATTTGGTGAGTCAAGTGGGATTTGTGTACCGATATTTACCACCAAGTATCATCAAGATTGGGTGAAAAAATATTTGCTGGTAATTCGGAAACTCGTTATTTCTTAGAAGCTTGGCAACCCCTCTCAATGAAAGTGCTGTTCCACAGTCTCTGCTTAGGGCTACATGAAGCGGAAACAAATCATAGAGACAAAACTGAAAACTCCTTTACACTGTCAAGTTTCAAAGAGCTACTACAAACCATATTGGATTTAGAGTTCCAAATTCATCTATCAATATAGGAGAGAACAGAGTGAAACCTGAAAATAAAAAGTGCTACTGTAGACGAATGCTTCAACCAAGAAGAACAAAATTTGGTGACCCGAGTTGGATTTGTGTACTTGTCCTTACCACCAAGTGTCATCAAGATTGCGTGAAAAAATGTTTGCTGGTATTTCGGAAACTCGTAATTTCTTAGAAGCTTGGCAACCCCTCTCAATGAAAGTGCTTTTCCACAGTCTGTGCCAGGGCTATTTGAATAGGAAAAAAACCATAGAGACAAAACTGAGAACTCCTTTATTTTGTCAAGTTTCAAAGGGCTACTACAAACCATGTTGGAGTTAGAGTTCCAAATTCATCTATCTATATAGCAGAGAATAGAGTGAAACCTAAATATAAAAACTGCTACTGTAGAGGAACGCTTCAACCTAGAAGAAGAAAATTTGGTGAGCCAAGTAGGATTTTTGTACCAATCATTACCACCAAGTATCATTAAGATTTGGTGTAAAAATATTTGCTGGTATTTTGGAAACTCGTAATTTCTTGGAAGCTTGGCAACCCCTCTCAATGAAATTGCTTTTCCACAGTCTGTGCCTTGCACTACTTGAACAGGAAACAAAACATAGACACAAAACTGAGAACTAATTTATTTTGTCAAGTTTCAAAGAGCTACTGAAAACCATGTTTCATTTAGAAATCCAAATTCATCTATCTATATAGGAGAGAACAGAGGGAAACCTAAATATAAAAACTGCTACAGTAGACGAACGCTTCAACCTAGAAGAACAAAATTTGGTGAGCCAAGTGGGATTTGTGTACTTCTCCTTACCACCAAGTATCATCAATATTGGGTGAAAATATATTTGCTGGTATTTCGGAAACTCGTTTTTTCTTAGAAGCTTGGCAACCCCTCTCAATGAAAGTGCATTTCCACAGTCAGTGCCTAGGGCTACTTGAAGAGGAAACAATCC
>NW_027510539.1:0-33142 GCF_048772815.1 Callospermophilus lateralis | reverse complement strand
AGACAGAACCTAAAACTACTTTATTTTGACAAATTTCAAAGAGCTAGCACAAACCGTGTTTCATTTAGAGTTCCAAACAATTCTATCTATATAGGAGAAAACAGAGTGAAACCTAATATTTCAAACTCTTACTGGAAACGAACGCTTCAACCTAGAAGAGTGAAAATTGGGCAGCCAAGTTGACTTAGTGAACTGATCACTACCACAGAGAATCATCAAGATTGGTTGAAAAAAGGTTTGCCGAGATTTCAGAAAACCAGTACTTTTGGACTCTTGGCACACCTTTCCAATGAAAATGTCTTTAGGCAGTCTCTGCTTAGCCCTGCTTCAAGAGGAAACAAACCTTAGAGACAGAACTTAGAACTGCTTTATTTTGTCAATTTTCAAAGAGCTAGCACAAACCGTATTTCATTTAGAGTTCCCAACACATCTATCTATATAGGAGAAAACAGAGTAAAACCTAAAAATTCAAACTCTTACTGGAAACGAACGCTTCAACCTAGAAGAGTGAAAATTGGGCAGCCAAGTGGACTTAGTGAATTGGTCATTACCACAGAGAATCATCAAGATTGGGTGAAAAAATGTTTTGCCGAGATTTCAGAAAACCAGTACTTTTGGACGCTTGGCACACCTTTCCAATGAAAGTTTTATTTAGGCAGTCTCTAGTTAGGGCTGCTTCAAGAGGAAACAAACCATAGACACAGAACCTAAAACTACTTTATTTTGTCAATTTTCAAAGATCTAGCACAAACCGTGTTTCATTTAGATTTCCAAACACATCTATCTATATAGGAGAAAACAGAGTGAAACCTAATATTTCAAACTCTTACTGGAAACGAACGCTTCAACCTAGAAGAGTGAAAATTGGGCAGCCAAGTGGACTTAGTGCACTGATTACTACCACAGAGAATCATAAAGATTGGGTGAAAAAAGGTTTGCCGAGATTTCAGAAAACCAGTACTTTTGGACGCTTGGCACACCTTTCCAATGAAAATGTCTTTAGGCAGTCTCTGCTTAGGGGTGCTTCAAGAGGAAACAAACCTTAGAGACAGAACTGAGAACTACTTTATTTTGTCAATTTTCAAAGAGCTAGCACAAACCGTGTTTCATTTAGAGTTCCCAACATATCTATCTATATAGGAGAAAACAGAGTGAAACCTAAAAATTCAAACTCTTACTGGAAACGAACGCTTCAACCTAGAAGAGTGAAAATTGGGCAGCCAAGTTAACTTAGTGAACTGATCACTACCACAGAGAATCATCAAGATTGGGTGAAAAAATGTTTGCCGAGATTTCAGAAAACCAGTACTTTTGGACGCTTGGCACACCTTTCCAATGAAAGTGTATTTAGGCAGTCTCCAGATAGGGCTGCTTCAAGAAGCAACAAACCATAGAGACAGAACCTAAAACTACTTTATTTTGTCAATTTTCAAAGAGCTAGCACAAACCGTGTTTCATTTAGAGTTCCCAACACATGTATCTATATAGGAGAAAACAGAGTGAAACCTAAAAATTCAAACTCTTTCTGGAAACGAATGCTTCAACCTAGAAGAGTGAAAATTGGGCAGCCAAGTGGACTTAGTGCACTGATCACTACCACAGAGAATCATCAAGATTGGGTGAAAAAAATGTTTGCCGAGATTTCAGAAAACCAGTACTTTTGGACGCTTGGCACACCTTTCCAATGAAAATGTCTTTAGGCAGTCTCTGCTTAGGGGTGCTTCAAGAGGAAACAAACCTTAGAGACAGAACTTAGAACTACTTTATTTTGTCAATTTTCAAAGAGCTAGCACAAACCGTGTTTCATTTAGAGTTCCCAACACATCTATCTATATAGGAGAAAACAGAGTGATACCTAAAAATTCAAACTCTTACTGGAAACGAACGCTTCAACCTAGAAGAGTGAAAATTGGGCAGCCAAGTGGACTTAGTGAACTGGTCATTACCACAGAGAATCATCAAGATTGGGTGAAAAAATATTTCCCGAGATTTCAGAAAACCAGTACTTTTGGACGCTTGGCACACCTTTCCAATGAAAGTTTATTTAGGCAGTCTCTAGTTAGGGCTGCTTCAAGAGGAAACAAACCATAGACACAGAACCTAAAACTACTTTATTTTGTCAATTTTCAAAGATCTAGCACAAACCGTGTTTCATTTAGAGTTCCCAACACATCTATCTATATAGGAGAAAACGGAGTGAAACCTAAAAATTCAAACTCTTTCTGGAAACGAACGTTTTAACCTAGAAGAGTGAAAATTGGGCAGCCAAGTGGGCTTAATGAACTGATCACTACCACAGAGAATCATCAAGATTGGGTGAAAAAATTTTTGCCGAGATTTCAGAATAGAATTACTTTTGGACGCTTGGCACACCTTTCCAATGAAAGTGTATTTAGGCAGTCTCTAGGTAGGACTGCTTCAAGAGGAAACAAACCATAGAGACAGAACCTAAAACTACTTTATTTTGTCAATTTTTCAAAGATCAAGCACAAACCGTGTTTCATTTAGAGTTCCCAACACATCTATCTATATAGGAGAAAACAGAGTAAAACCTAAAAATTCAAACTCTTACTGGAAACGAACGCTTCAACCTAGAGTGTGAAAATTGGGCAGCCAAGTGGACTTAGTGAACTGATCACTACCACAGAGAATCATCCAGATTGGGTGAAAAAATGTTTGCCGAGATTAAAGAAAACCAGTACTTTTGGACGCTTGGCACACCTTTCCAATGAAAATGTCTTTAGGCAGTCTTGGCCTAGGGCTCCTTCAAGAGGAAACAAACCATAGAGACAGAACTTAGAACTACTTTTTTTTTTTCAATTTTCAAAAAGCTAGCACCTACCGTGTTTCATTTAGAGTTCCCAACACATCTAACTATATAGGAGAAAACAGAGTGAAACCTGAAAATTCAAACTCTTACTGGAAACGAACGCTTCAACTTAGAAGAGTGAAAATTGGGCAGCCAAGTGGACTTAGTGAACTGGTCATTACCACAGAGAATCATCAAGATTGGGTGAAATAAAGTTTGCCGAGATTTCTGAAAACCAGTACTTTTGGACGCTTGGCACACCTTTCCAATGAAAGTTTATTTAGGCAGTCTCTAGTTAGGGCTGCTTCAAGAGGAAACAAACCATAGACACAGAACCTAAAACTACTTTTATTTTGTCAATTTTCAAAGATCTAGCACAAACCGTGTTTCATTTAGAGTTCCCAACACATCTATCTATATAGGAGAAAATGGAGTGAAACCTAAAAATTCAAACTCTTTCTGGAAACGAACGCTTCAACCTAGAAGAGTGAAAATTGGGCAGCCAAGTGGGCTTAGTGAACTGATCACTACCACAGAGAATCATCAAGATTGGGTGAAAAAATGTTTGCCGAGATTTCAGAAAACCAGTACTCTTGGACGCTTGGCACACCTTTCAAATGAAAGTGTATTTAGGCAGTCTCTAGGTAGGGTTGCTTCAAGAGGAAACAAACCATAGAGACAGAACCTAAAACTACTTTATTTTGTCAATTTTCAAAGACCAAGCACAAACCGTGTTTCATTTAGAGTTCCCAACAAATCTATCTATATATGAGAAAACAGAGTGAAACCTAAAAATTCAAACTCTTACTGGAAACGAACGCTTCAAAATAGAAGAGTGAAAATTGGGCAGCCAAGTGGACTTAGTGAACTGATCACTACCACAGAGAATCATCCAGATTGGGTGAAAAAATGTTTGCGAGATTTAAGAAAACCAGTACTTTTGGACGCTTGGCACACCTTTCCAATGAAAATGTCTTTAGGCAGTCTCTGCTAAGGGCTGCTTCAAGAGGAAACAAACCTTAGAGACAGAACTTAGAACTACTTTATTTTGTCAAATTTCAAAGAGCTAGCACAAACCGTGTTTCATTTAGAGTTCCCAACACATCTATCTATATAGGAGAAAACAGAGTGATACCTAAAAATTCAAACTCTTACTGGAAACGAACGCTTCAACCTAGAAGAGTGAAAATTGGGCAGCCAAGTGGACTTAGTGAACTGATCATTACTACAGAGAATCATCAAGATTGGGTGAAAAAAATGTTTGCCGAGATTTCAGAAAACCAGTACTTTTGGACGCTTGGCACACCTTTCCAATGAAAGTGTATTTAGGCAGTCTCTAGGTAGGGCTGCTTCAAGAGGAAACAAACCATAGAGACAGAACCTAAAACTACTTTATTTTGTCAATTTTCAAAGATCTAGCACAAACCGTGTTTTATTTAGAGTTCCAAACACATCTATCTATATAGGAGAAAACAGAGTGAAACCTAAAAATTCAAACTCTTACTGGAAACGAACGCTTCAACCTAGAAGAGTGAAAATTGGGCAGCCAAGTTGACTTAGTGAACTGATCACTACCACAGAGAATCATCAAGATTGGGTGAAAAAATGTTTGCCGAGATTTCAGAAAACCAGTACTTTTGGACGCTTGGCACACCTTTCCAATGAAAGTGTATTTAGGCAGTCTCCAGATAGGGCTGCTTCAAGAGGCAACAAACCATAGAGACAGAACCTAAAACTACTTTATTTTGTCAATTTTCATAGAGCTAGCACAAACCGTGTTTCATTTAGAGTTCCCAACACATCTATCTATATAGGAGATAACAGAGTGAAATCTAAAAATTCAAACTCTTAATGGAAACGAATGCTTCAACGTAGAAGTGTGAAAATTGGGCAGCCAAGTGGACTTAGTGCACTGATCACTACCACAGAGAATCATCAAGATTGGGTGAAAAAATGTTTGCCGAGATTTCAGAAAACCAGTACTTTTGGACGCTTGGCACACCTTTCCAATGAAAATGTTCTTTAGGCAGTCTCTGCTTAGGGGTGCTTCAAGAGGAAACAAACCTTAGAGACAGAACTGAGAACTACTTTATTTTGTCAATTTTCAAAGAGCTAGCACAAACCGTGTTTCATTTAGAGTTCCCAACACATCTATCTATATAGGAGAAAACAGAGTGAAACCTAAAAATTCAAACTCTTACTGGAAACGAACGCTTCAACCTAGAAGAGTGAAAATTGGGCAGCCAATTTGACTTAGTGAACTGATCACTACCACAGAGAATCATCAAGATTCGGTGAAAAAATGTTTGCCGAGATTTCAGAAAAGCAGTACTTTTGGACGCTTGGCACACCTTTCCAATGAAAGTGTATTTAGGCAGTCTCCAGATAGGGCTGCTTCAAGAGGCAACAAACCATAGAGACAGAACCTAAAACTACTTTATTTTGTCAATTTTCAAAGAGCTAGCACAAACCGTGTTCATTTAGAGTTCCCAACACATCTATCTATATAGGAGAAAACAGAGTGATACCTAAAAATTCAAACTCTTACTGGAAACGAACGCTTCAACCTAGAAGAGTGAAAATTGGGCAGCCAAGTGGACGTAGTGAACTGGTCATTACCACAGAGAATCATCAAGATTGGGTGAAAAAATGTTTGCCGAGATTTCAGAAAACCAGTACTTTTGGACGCTTGGCACACCTTTCCAATGAAAGTTTATTTAGGCAGTCTCTAGTTAGGGCTGCTTCAAGAGGAAACAAACCATAGACACAGAACCTAAAACTACATTATTTTGTCAATTTTCAAAGATCTAGCACAAACCGTGTTTCATTTAGAGTTCGCAACACATCTATCTATATAGGAGATAACAGTGTGAAACCTAAAAATTCAAACTCTTACTGGAAACGAATGCTTCAACCTAGAAGAGTGAAAATGGGCAGCCAAGTGGACTTAGTGCACTGATCACTACCACAGAGAATCATCAAGATTGGGTGAAAAAATGTTTGCCGAGATTTCAGAAAACCAGTACTTTTGGACGCTTGGCACACCTTTCCAATGAAAATGTCTTTAGGCAGTCTCTGCTTAGGGGTGCTTCAAGAGGAAACAAACCTTAGAGACAGAACTGAGAACTACTTTATTTTGTCAATTTTCAAAGAGCTAGCACAAACCGTGTTTCATTTAGAGTTCCCAACACATCTATCTATATAGGAGAAAACAGAGTGAAACCTAAAAATTCAAACTCTTACTGGAAACGAACAGGAAACAAACCTTAGAGACAGAACTGAGAACTACTTTATTTTGTCAATTTTCAAAGAGCTAGCACAAACCGTGTTTCATTTAGAGTTCCCAACACATCTATCTATATAGGAGAAAACAGAGTGAAACCTAAAAATTCAAACTCTTACTGGAAACGAACGCTTCAACCTAGAAGAGTGAAAATTGGGCAGCCAATTTGACTTAGTGAACTGATCACTACCACAGAGAATCATCAAGATTGGGTGAAAAAATGTTTGCCGAGATTTCAGAAAACCAGTACTTTTGGACGCTTGGCACACCTTTCCAATGAAAGTGTATTTAGGTAGTCTCCAGATAGGGCTGCTTCAAGAGGCAACAAACCATAGAGACAGAACCTAAAACTACTTTATTTTGTCAATTTTCAAAGAGCTAGCACAAACCGTGTTTCATTTAGAGTTCCCAACACATCTATCTATATAGGAGAAAACAGAGTGATACCTAAAAATTCAAACTCTTACTGGAAACGAACGCTTCAACCTAGAAGAGTGAAAATTGGGCAGCCAAGTGGACTTAGTGAACTGGTCATTACCACAGAGAATCATCAAGATTGGGTGAAAAAATGTTTGCCGAGATTTCAGAAAACCAGTACTTTTGGACGCTTGGCACACCTTTCCAATGAAAGTTTATTTAGGCAGTCTCTAGTTAGGGCTGCTTCAAGAGGAAACAAACCATAGACACAGAACCTAAAACTACTTTATTTTGTCAATTTTCAAAGATCTAGCACAAACCGTGTTTCATTTAGAGTTCCCAACACATCTATCTATATAGGAGAGAAAAGGGAGTGAAACCTGAAAATTCAAACTCTTTCTGGAAACGAACGCTTCAACCTAGAAGAGTGAAAATTGGGCAGCCAAGTGGGCTTAGTGAACTGATCACTACCACAGAGAATCATCAAGATTGGGTGAAAAAATGTTTGCCGAAATTTCAGAAAACCAGTACTTTTGGACGCTTGGCACACCTTTCCAATGAAAGTGTATTTAGGCAGTCTCTAGGTAGGGCTACTTCAAGAGGAAACAAACCATAGAGACAGAAACTAAAACTACTTTATTTTGACAAATTTCAAAGAGCTAGCACAAACCGTGTTTCATTTAGAGTTCCAAACACATCTATCTATATAAGAGAAAACAGAGTGAAACCTAATATTAGAAACTCTTACTGGAAACGAACGCTTCAACCTAGAAGAGTGAAAATTGGGCAGCCAAGTGGACTTCGTGAACTGATCATTACCACAGAGAATCATCAAGATTGGGTGAAAAAAATGTTTGCCGAGATTTCAGAAATCCAGTACTTTTGGACGCTTGGCACACCTTTCCAATAAAAGTGTATTTAGGCAGTCTCTAGTTAGGGCTGCTTCAAGAGGAAACAAACCATAGAGACAGAACCGAAAACTACTTTATTTTGTCAATTTTCAAAGATCTAGCACAAACCGTGTTTCATTTAGAGTTCGCAACACATCGATCTATATAGGAGATAACAGTGTGAAACCTAAAAATTCAAACTCTTACTGGAAACGAATGCTTCAACCTAGAAGAGTGAAAATGGGCAGCCAAGTGGACTTAGTGCACTGATCACTACCACAGAGAATCATCAAGATTGGGTGAAAAAATGTTTGCCGAGATTTCAGAAAACCAGTACTTTTGGACGCTTGGCACACCTTTCCAATGAAAATGTCTTTAGGCAGTCTCTGCTTAGGGGTGCTTCAAGAGGAAACAAACCTTAGAGACAGAACTGAGAACTACTTTATTTTGTCAATTTTCAAAGAGCTAGCACAAACCGTGTTTCATTTAGAGTTCCCAACACATCTATCTATATAGGAGAAAACAGAGTGAAACCTAAAAATTCAAACTCTTACTGGAAACGAACGCTTCAACCTAGAAGAGTGAAAAATTGGGCAGCCAATTTGACTTAGTGAACTGATCACTACCACAGAGAATCATCAAGATTCGGTGAAAAAATGTTTGCCGAGATTTCAGAAACCAGTACTTTTGGACGCTTGGCACACCTTTCCAATGAAAGTGTATTTAGGCAGTCTCCAGATAGGGCTGCTTCAAGAGGCAACAAACCATAGAGACAGAACCTAAAACTACTTTATTTTGTCAATTTTCAAAGAGCTAGCACAAACCGTGTTTCATTTAGAGTTCCCAACACATCTATCTATATAGGAGAAAACAGAGTGATACCTAAAAATTCAAACTCTTACTGGAAACGAACGCTTCAACCTAGAAGAGTGAAAATTGGGCAGCCAAGTGGACTTAGTGAACTGGTCATTACCACAGAGAATCATCAAGATTGGGTGAAAAAATGTTTGCCGAGATTTCAGAAAACCAGTACTTTTGGACGCTTGGCACACCTTTCCAATGAAAGTTTATTTAGGCAGTCTCTAGTTAGGGCTGCTTCAAGAGGAAACAAACCATAGACACAGAACCTAAAACTACATTATTTTGTCAATTTTCAAAGATCTAGCACAAACCGTGTTTCATTTAGAGTTCCCAACACATCTATCTATATAGGAGAAAAGGGAGTGAAACCTGAAAATTCAAACTCTTTCTGGAAACGAACGCTTCAACCTAGAAGAGTGAAAATTGGGCAGCCAAGTGGGCTTAGTGAACTGATCACTACCACGGAGAATCATCAAGATTGTGTGAAAAAATGTTTGCCGAGATTTCAGAAAACCAGTACTTTTGGACGATTGGCACACCTTTCAAATGAAAGTGTATTTAGGTAGTCTCTAGGTAGGGCTGCTTCAAGAGGAAACAAACCATAGAGACAGAACCTAAAACTACTTTATTTTGTCAATTTTCAAAGAGCAAGCACAAACCGTGTTTCATTTAGGGTTCCCAACACATCTATCTATATAGGAGAAAACAGAGTGAAACCTAAAAATTCAAACTCTTACTGGAAACGAACGCTTCAACCTAGAGTGTGAAAATTGGGCAGCCAAGTGGACTTAGTGAACTGATCACTACCACAGAGAATCATCCAGATTGGGTGAAAAAATGTTTGCCGATATTTAAGAAAACCAGTACTTTTGGACGCTTGGCACACCTTTCCAATGAAAATGTCTTTAGGCAGTCTCGGCCTAGGGCTGCTTCAAGAGGAAACAAACCATAGAGACAGAACTCAGAACTATTTTTTTTTCAATTTTCAAAAAGCTAGCACCTACCGTGTTTCATTTAGAGTTCCCAACACATCTAACTATATAGGAGAAAACAGAGTGAAACCTGAAAATTCAAACTCTTACTGGAAACGAACGCTTCAACCTAGAAGAGTGAAAATTGGGCAGCCAGGTGGGCTTAGTGAACTGATCATTACCACAATGTCTCATCAAGATTGGGTGAAAAAAGGTTTGCCGAGATTTCAGAAAACCAGTACTTTTGGACGCTTGGCACACCTTTCCAATGAAAATGTCTTTAGGCAGTCTCTGCTTAGGGCTGCTTCAAGAGGAAACAAACCTTAGAGACAGAACTTAGAACTACTTTATTTTGTCAAATTTCAAAGAGCTAGCACAAACCGTGTTTCATTTAGAGTTCCCAACACATCTATCTATATAGGAGAAAACAGAGTGATACCTAAAAATTCAAACTCTTACTGGAAACGAACGCTTCAACCTAGAAGAGTGAAAATTGGGCAGCCAAGTGGACTTAGTGAACTGATCATTACTACAGAGAATCATCAAGATTGGGTGAAAAAAATGTTTGCCAAGATTTCAGAAAACCAGTACTTTTGGACGCTTGGCACACCTTTCCAATGAAAGTGTATTTAGGCAGTCTCTAGGTAGGGCTGCTTCAAGAGGAAACAAACCATAGAGACAGAACCTAAAACTACTTTATTTTGTCAATTTTCAAAGATCTAGCACAAACCGTGTTTTATTTAGAGTTCCAAACACATCTATCTATATAGGAGAAAACAGAGTGAAACCTAAAAATTCAAACTCTTACTGGAAACGAACGCTTCAACCTAGAAGAGTGAAAATTGGGCAGCCAAGTTGACTTAGTGAACTGATCACTACCACAGAGAATCATCAAGATTGGGTGAAAAAATGTTTGCCGAGATTTCAGAAAACCAGTACTTTTGGACGCTTGGCACACCTTTCCAATGAAAGTGTATTTAGGCAGTCTCCAGATAGGGCTGCTTCAAGAGGCAACAAACCATAGAGACAGAACCTAAAACTACTTTATTTTGTCAATTTTCATAGAGCTAGCACAAACCGTGTTTCATTTAGAGTTCCCAACACATCTATCTATATAGGAGATAACAGAGTGAAATCTAAAAATTCAAACTCTTACTGGAAACGAATGCTTCAACGTAGAAGTGTGAAAATTGGGCAGCCAAGTGGACTTAGTGCACTGATCACTACCACAGAGAATCATCAAGATTGGGTGAAAAAATGTTTGCCGAGATTTCAGAAAACCAGTACTTTTGGACGCTTGGCACAACTTTCGAATGAAAATGTCTTTAGGCAGTCTCTTCTTAGGGGTGCTTCAAGAGGAAACAAACCTTAGAGACAGAACTGAGAACTACTTTATTTTGTCAATTTTCAAAGAGCTAGCACAAACCGTGTTTCATTTAGAGTTCCCAACACATCTATCTATATAGGAGAAAACAGAGTGATACCTAAAAATTCAAACTCTTACTGGAAACGAACGCTTCAACCTAGAAGAGTGAAAATTGGGCAGCCAAGTGGACGTAGTGAACTGATCAGTACCACAGAGAATCATCAAGATTGGGTGAAAAAATGTTTGCCGAAATTTCAGAAACCAGTACTTTTGGACGCTTGGCACACCTTTCCAATGAAAGTGTATTTAGGCAGTCTCTAGGTAGGGCTACTTCAAGAGGAAACAAACCATAGAGACAGAAACTAAAACTACTTTATTTTGACAAATTTCAAAGAGCTAGCACAAACCGTGTTTCATTTAGAGTTCCAAACACATCTATCTATATAAGAGAAAACAGAGTGAAACCTAATATTCCAAACTCTTACTGGAAACGAACGCTTCAACCTAGAAGAGTGAAAATTGGGCAGCCAAGTGGACTTCGTGAACTTATCATTACCACAGAGAATCATCAAGATTGGGTGAAAAAAATGTTTGCCGAGATTTCAGAAATCCAGTACTTTTGGACGCTTGGCACACCTTTCCAATAAAAGTGTATTTAGGCAGTCTCTAGTTAGGGCTGCTTCAAGAGGAAACAAACCATAGAGACAGAACCGAAAACTACTTTATTTTGTCAATTTTCAAAGATCTAGCACAAACCGTGTTTCATTTAGAGTTCGCAACACATCTATCTATATAGGAGATAACAGTGTGAAACCTAAAAATTCAAACTCTTACTGGAAACGAATGCTTCAACCTAGAAGAGTGAAAATGGGCAGCCAAGTGGACTTAGTGCACTGATCACTACCACAGAGAATCATCAAGATTGGGTGAAAAAATGTTTGCCGAGATTTCAGAAAACCAGTACTTTTGGACGCTTGGCACACCTTTCCAATGAAAATGTCTTTAGGCAGTCTCTGCTTAGGGGTGCTTCAAGAGGAAACAAACCTTAGAGACAGAACTGAGAACTACTTTATTTTGTCAATTTTCAAAGAGCTAGCACAAACCGTGTTTCATTTAGAGTTCCCAACACATCTATCTATATAGGAGAAAACAGAGTGAAACCTAAAAATTCAAACTCTTACTGGAAACGAACGCTTCAACCTAGAAGAGTGAAAATTGGGCAGCCAATTTGACTTAGTGAACTGATCACTACCACAGAGAATCATCAAGATTCGGTGAAAAAATGTTTGCCGAGATTTCAGAAAACCAGTACTTTTGGACGCTTGGCACACCTTTCCAATGAAAGTGTATTTAGGTAGTCTCCAGATAGGGCTGCTTCAAGAGGCAACAAACCATAGAGACAGAACCTAAAACTACTTTATTTTGTCAATTTTCAAAGAGCTAGCACAAACCGTGTTTCATTTAGAGTTCCCAACACATCTATCTATATAGGAGAAAACAGAGTGATACCTAAAAATTCAAACTCTTACTGGAAACGAACGCTTCAACCTAGAAGAGTGAAAATTGGGCAGCCAAGTGGACTTAGTGAACTGGTCATTACCACAGAGAATCATCAAGATTGGGTGAAAAAATGTTTGCCGAGATTTCAGAAAACCAGTACTTTTGGACGCTTGGCACACCTTTCCAATGAAAGTTTATTTAGGCAGTCTCTAGTTAGGACTGCTTCAAGAGGAAACAAACCATAGACACAGAACCTAAAACTACATTATTTTGTCAATTTTCAAAGATCTAGCACAAACCGTGTTTCATTTAGAGTTCCCAACACATCTATCTATATAGGAGAAAAGGGAGTGAAACCTGAAAATTCAAACTCTTTCTGGAAACGAACGCTTCAACCCAGAAGAGTGAAAATTGGGCAGCCAAGTGGGCTTAGTGAACTGATCACTACCACAGAGAATCATCAAGATTGGGTGAAAAAATGTTTGCCGAAATTTCAGAAAACCAGTACTTTTGGACGCTTGGCACACCTTTCCAATGAAAGTGTATTTAGGCAGTCTCTAGGTAGGGCTACTTCAAGAGGAAACAAACCATAGAGACAGAAACTAAAACTACTTTATTTTGACAAATTTCAAAGAGCTAGCACAAACCGTGTTTCATTTAGAGTTCCAAACACATCTATCTATATAAGAGAAAACAGAGTGAAACCTAATATTCCAACTCTTACTGGAAACGAACGCTTCAACCTAGAAGAGTGAAAATTGGGCAGCCAAGTGGACTTCGTGAACTGATCATTACCACAGAGAATCATCAAGATTGGGTGAAAAAAATGTTTGCCGAGATTTCAGAAATCCAGTACTTTTGGACGCTTGGCACACCTTTCCAATAAAAGTGTATTTAGGCAGTCTCTAGTTAGGGCTGCTTCAAGAGGAAACAAACCATAGAGACAGAACCGAAAACTACTTTATTTTTTCAATTTTCAAAGATCTAGCACAAACCGTGTTTCATTTAGAGTTCGCAACACATCTATCTATATAGGAGATAACAGTGTGAAACCTAAAAATTCAAACTCTTACTGGAAACGAATGCTTCAACCTAGAAGAGTGAAAATGGGCAGCCAAGTGGACTTAGTGCACTGATCACTACCACAGAGAATCATCAAGATTGGGTGAAAAAATGTTTGCCGAGATTTCAGAAAACCAGTACTTTTGGACGCTTGGCACACCTTTCCAATGAAAATGTCTTTAAGCAGTCTCTGCTTAGGGGTGTTTCAAGAGGAAACAAACCTTAGAGACAGAACTGAGAACTACTTTATTTTGTCAATTTTCAAAGAGCTAGCACAAACCGTGTTTCATTTAGAGTTCCCAACACATCTATCTATATAGGAGAAAACAGAGTGAAACCTAAAAATTCAAACTCTTACTGGAAACGAACGCTTCAACCTAGAAGAGTGAACATTGGGCAGCCAATTTGACTTAGTGAACTGATCACTACCACAGAGAATCATCAAGATTGGGTGAAAAAATGTTTGCCGAGATTTCAGAAAACCAGTACTTTTGGACGCTTGGCACACCTTTCCAATGAAAGTGTATTTAGGCAGTCTCCAGATAGGGCTGCTTCAAGAGGCAACAAACCATAGAGACAGAACCTAAAACTACTTTATTTTGTCAATTTTCAAAGAGCTAGCACAAACCGTGTTTCATTTAGAGTTCCCAACACATCTATCTATATAGGAGAAAACAGAGTGATACCTAAAAATTCAAACTCTTACTGGAAACGAACGCTTCAACCTAGAAGAGTGAAAATTGGGCAGCCAAGTGGACTTAGTGAACTGGTCATTACCACAGAGAATCATCAAGATTGGGTGAAAAAATGTTTGCCGAGATTTCAGAAAACCAGTACTTTTGGACGCTTGGCACACCTTTCCAATGAAAGTTTATTTAGGCAGTCTCTAGTTAGGGCTGCTTCAAGAGGAAACAAACCATAGACACAGAACCTAAAACTACATTATTTTGTCAATTTTCAAAGATCTAGCACAAACCGTGTTTCATTTAGAGTTCCCAACACATCTATCTATATAGGAGAAAAGGGAGTGAAACCTGAAAATTCAAACTCTTTCTGGAAACGAACGCTTCAACCTAGAAGAGTGAAAATTGGGCAGCCAAGTGGGCTTAGTGAACTGATCACTACCACGGAGAATCATCAAGATTGGGTGAAAAAATGTTTGCCGAGATTTCAGAAAACCAGTACTTTTGGACGATTGGCACACCTTTCAAATGAAAGTGTATTTAGGTAGTCTCTAGGTAGGGCTGCTTCAAGAGGAAACAAACCATAGAGACAGAACCTAAAACTACTTTATTTTGTCAATTTTCAAAGAGCAAGCACAAACCGTGTTTCATTTAGGGTTCCCAACACATCTATCTATATAGGAGAAAACAGAGTGAAACCTAAAAATTCAAACTCTTACTGGAAACGAACGCTTCAACCTAGAGTGTGAAAATTGGGCAGCCAAGTGGACTTAGTGAACTGATCACTACCACAGAGAATCATCCAGATTGGGTGAAAAAATGTTTGCCGAGATTTAAGAAAACCAGTACTTTTGGACGCTTGGCACACCTTTCCAATGAAAATGTCTTTAGGCAGTCTCGGCCTAGGGCTGCTTCAAGAGGAAACAAACCGTAGAGACAGAACTCAGAACTACTTTTTTTTTCAATTTTCAAAAAGCTAGCACCTACCGTGTTTCATTTAGAGTTCCCAACACATCTAACTATATAGGAGAAAACAGAGTGAAACCTGAAAATTCAAACTCTTACTGGAAACGAACGCTTCAACCTAGAAGAGTGAAAATTGGGCAGCCAGGTGGGCTTAGTGAACTGATCATTACCACAATGTCTCATCAAGATTGGGTGAAAAAAGGTTTGCCGAGATTTCAGAAAACCAGTACTTTTGGACGCTTGGCACACCTTTCCAATGAAAATGTCTTTAGGCAGTCTCTGCTTAGGGCTGCTTCAAGAGGAAACAAACCTTAGAGACAGAACTTAGAACTACTTTATTTTGTCAAATTTCAAAGAGCTAGCACAAACCGTGTTTCATTTAGAGTTCCCAACACATCTATCTATATAGGAGAAAACAGAGTGATACCTAAAAATTCAAACTCTTACTGGAAACGAACGCTTCTACCTAGAAGAGTGAAAATTGGGCAGCCAAGTGGACTTAGTGAACTGATCATTACTACAGAGAATCATCAAGATTGGGTGAAAAAAATGTTTGCCGAGATTTCAGAAAACCAGTACTTTTGGAGGCTTGGCACAAATTTCCAATGAAAGTGTATTTAGGCAGTCTCTAGGTAGGGCTGCTTCAAGAGGAAACAAACCATAGAGACAGAACCTAAAACTACTTTATTTTGTGAATTTTCAAAGATCTAGCACAAACCGTGTTTTATTTGGAGTTCCAAACACATCTATCTATATAGGAGAAAACAGAGTGAAACCTAAAAATTCAAACTCTTACTGGAAACGAACGCTTCAACCTAGAGTGTGAAAATTGGGCAGCCAAGTGGGCTTAGTGAACTTATCATTACCACAATGTCTCATCAAGATTGGTTGAAAAAAGGTTTGCCGAGATTTCAGAAAACCAGTACTTTTGGACGCTTGGCACACCTTTCCAATGAAAATGTCTTTAGGCAGTCTCTGCTTAGCCCTGCTTCAAGAGGAAACAAACCTTAGAGACAGAACTTAGAACTACTTTATTTTGTCAATTTTCAAAGAGCTAGCACAAACCGTATTTCATTTAGAGTTCCCAACACATCTATCTATATAGGAGAAAACAGAGTAAAACCTAAAAATTCAAACTCTTACTGGAAACGAACGCTTCAACCTAGAAGAGTGAAAATTGGGCAGCCAAGTGGACTTAGTGAACTGGTCATTACCACAGAGAATCATTAAGATTGGGTGAAAAAATGTTTGCCGAGATTTCAGAAAACCAGTACTTTTGGACGCTTTGCACACCTTTCCAATGAAAGTTTATTTAGGCAGTCTCTAGTTAGGGCTGCTTCAAGAGGAAACAAACCATAGACACAGAACCTAAAAATACTTTATTTTGTCAATTTTCAAAGATCTAGCACAAACCGGGTTTCATTTAGAGTTCCCAACACATCTATCTATATAGGAGAAAACGGAGTGAAACCTAAAAATTCAAACTCTTTCTGGAAACGAACGCTTCAACCTAGAAGAGTGAAAATTGGGCAGCCAAGTGTGCTTAGTGAACTGATCACTACCACAGAGAATCATCAATATTGGGTGAAAAAATGTTTGCCGAGATTTCAGAAAACCAGTACTTTTGGACGCTTGGCACACCTTTCAAATGAAAGTGTATTTAGGCTGTCTCTAGGTAGGGCTGCTTCAAGAGGAAACAAACCATAGAGACAGAACCTAAAACTACTTTATTTTGTCAATTTTCAAAGAGCAAGCACAAACCGTGTTTCATTTAGAGTTCCCAACACATCTATCTATATAGGAGAAAACAGAGTGAAACCTAAAAATTCAAACTCTTACTGGAAACGAACGCTTCAACCTAGAGTGTGAAAATTGGGCAGCCAAGTGGACTTAGTGAACTGATCACTACCATAGAGAATCATCCAGATTGGGTGAAAAAATGTTTGCCGCGATTTAAGAAAACCAGTACTTTTGGACGCTTGGCACACCTTTCCAATGAAAATGTCTTTAGGCAGTCTCTGCTTAGGGCTGCATCAAGAGGAAACAAACCTTAGAGACAGAACTTAGAACTACTTTATTTTGTCAAATTTCAAAGAGCTAGCACAAACCGTGTTTCATTTAGAGTTCCCAACACATCTATGTATATAGGAGAAAACAGAGTGATACCTAAAAATTCAAACTCTTACTGGAAACGAACGCTTCAACCTAGAAGAGTGAAAATTGGCAGCCAAGTGGACTTAGTGAACTGATCATTACTACAGAGAATCATCAAGATTGGGTGAAAAAAATATTTGCCGAGATTTCAGAAAACCAATACTTTTGGATGCTTGGCACACCTTTCCAATGAAAGTGTATTTAGGCAGTCTCTAGGTAGGGCTGCTTCAAGAGGAAACAAACCATAGAGACAGAACCTAAAAGTACTTCATTTTGTCAATTTTCAAAGATCTAGCACAAACCTTGTTTTATTTAGAGTTCCAAACACATCTATCTATATAGGAGAAAAAAGAGTGAAACCTAAAAATTCAAACTCTTACTGGAAACGAACGCTTCAACCTAGAAGAGTGAAAATTGGGCAGCCAAGTTGACTTAGTGAACTGATCACTACCACAGAGAATCATCAAGATTGGGTGAAAAAATGTTTGCCGAGATTTCAGAAAACCAGTACTTTTGGACGCTTGGCACACCTTTCCAATGAAAGTGTTTTTAGGCAGTCTCCAGATAGGGCTGCTTCAAGAGGCAACAAACCATAGAAACAGAACCTAAAACTACTTTATTTTGTCAATTTTCATAGAGCTAGCACAAACCGTGTTTCATTTAGAGTTCCCAACACATCTATCTATATAGGAGATAACAGAGTGACCCTAAAAATTCAAACTCTTACTGGAAACGAATGCTTCAACGTAGAAGAGTGAAAATTGGGCAGCCAAGTGAACTTAGTGCACTGATCACTACCACAGAGAATCATCAAGATTGGGTGAAAAAATGTTTGCCGAGATTTCAGAAAACCAGTACTTTTGGACGCTTGGCACAACTTTCCAAAGAAAATGTCTTTAGGCAGTCTCTGCTTAGGGGTGCTTCAAGAGGAAACAAACCTTAGAGAAAGAACTGAGAACTATTTTATTTTGTCAATTTTCAAAGAGCTAGCACAAACCGTGTTTCATTTAGAGTTCCCAACACATCTATCTATATAGGAGAAAACAGAGTGAAACCTAAAAATTCAAACTCTTACTGGAAACGAACGCTTCAACCTAGAGTGTGAAAATTGGGCAGCCAAGTGGACGTAGTGAACTGATCACTACCACAGAGAATCATCCAGATTGGGTGAAAAAATGTTTGCCGAGATTTCAGAAAACCAGTACTTTTGGACGCGTGGCACACCTTTCCAATGAAAGTGTATTTAGGCAGTCTCCAGATAGGGCTGCTTCAAGAGGCAACAAACCATAGAGACAGAACCTAAAACTACTTTATTTTGTCAATTTTCAAAGAGCTAGCACAAACCGTGTTTCATTTAGAGTTCCCAACACATGTATCTATATAGGAGAAAACAGAGTGAAACCTAAAGATTCAAACTCTTTCTGGAAACGAATGCTTCAACCTAGAAGAGTGAAAATTGGGCAGCCAAGTGGACTTAGTGCACTGATCACTACCACAGAGAATCATCAAGATTGGGTGAAAAAAAGGTTTGCCGAGATTTCAGAAAACCAGTACTTTTGGACGCTTGGCACACCTTTGCAATGAAAATGTCTTTAGGCAGTCTCTGCTTAGGGGTGCTCCGTAGGAAACAAACCTTAGAGACAGAACTTAGAACTACTTTATTTTGTCAATTTTCAAAGAGCTAGCACAAACCGTGTTTCATTTAGAGTTCCCAACACATCTATCTATATAGGAGAAAACAGAGTGATACCTAAAATTTCAAACTCTTACAGGAAACGAACGCTTCAACCTAGAAGAGTGAAAATTGGGCAGCCAAGTGGACTTAGTGAACTGATCACTACCACAGAGAATCATCAAGATTGGGTGAAAAAATGTTTGACGAGATTTCAGAAAACCAGTACTTTTGGACGCTTGGCACACCTTTCCAATGAAAGTGTATTTAGGGAGTCTCCAGATAGGGCTGCTTCAAGAGGCAACAAACCATAGAGACAGAACTTAGAACTACTTTATTTTGTCAATTTTCAAAGAGCTAGCACAAACCGTGTTTTATTTAGAGTTCCCAACACATCTATATATATAGGAGAAAACAGAGTGATACCTAAAATTTCAAACTCTTACTGGAAACGAACGCTTCAACCTAGAAGAGTGAAAATTGGGCAGCCAAGTGGACGTCGTGAACTGATCATTACCACAGAGAATCATCAAGATTGGGTGAAAAAAATGTTTGCCGAGATTTCAGAAAACCAGTACTTTTGGACGCTTGGCACACCTTTCCAATGAAAGTGTATTTAGGCAGTATCTAGTTAGGGCTGCTTCAAGAGGAAACAAACCATAGAGACAAAACCTAAAACTACTTTATTTGTCAATTTTCAAAGATCTAGCACAAACCGTGTTTCATTTAGAGTTCCAAACACATCTATCTATATAGGAGAAAACAGAGTGAAACCTAAAAATTCAAACTCTTACTGGAAACGAACGCTTCAACCTAGAAGAGTGAAAATGGGTAGCCAAGTGGACTTAGTGCACTGATCACTACCACAGAGAATCATCAAGATTGGGTGAAAAAATGTTTGCCGAGATTTCAGAAAACCAGTACTTTTGGACGCTTGGCACACCTTTCCAATGAAAGTGTATTTAGGCAGTCTCCAGATAGGGCTGCTTCAAGAGGCAACAAACCATAGAAACAGAACCTAAAACTACTTTATTTTGTCAATTTTCATAGAGCTAGCACAAACCGTGTTTCATTTAGAGTTCCCAACACATCTATCTATATAGGAGATAACAGAGTGAAACCTAAAAATTCAAACTCTTACTGGAAACGAATGCTTCAACCTAGAAGAGTGAAAATTGGGCAGCCAAGTGAACTTAGTGCACTGATCACTACCACAGAGAATCATCAAGATTGGGTGAAAAAATGTTTGCCGAGATTTCAGAAAACCAGTACTTTTGGACGCTTGGCACAAATTTCCAAAGAAAATGTCTTTAGGCAGTCTCTGCTTAGAGGTGCTTCAAGAGGAAACAAACCTTAGAGAAGAAACTGAGAACTACTTTATTTTGTCAATTTTCAAAGAGCTAGCACAAACCGTGTTTCATTTAGAGTTCCCAACACATCTATCTATATAGGAGAAAACAGAGTGAAACCTAAAAATTCAAACTCTTACTGGAAACGAACGCTTCAACCTAGAGTGTGAAAATTGGGCAGCCAAGTGGACGTAGTGAACTGATCACTACCACAGAGAATCATCCAGATTGGGTGAAAAAATGTTTGCCGAGATTTAAGAAAACCAGTACTTTTGGACGCTTGGCACACCTTTCCAATGAAAATGTCTTTAGGCAGTCTCTGCTTAGGGCTGCTTCAAGAGGAAACAAACCATAGACACAGAACCTAAAACTACTTTATTTTGTCAATTTTCAAAGATCTAGCACAAACCGGGTTTCATTTAGAGTTCCCAACACATCTATCTATATAGGAGAAAACGGAGTGAAACCTAAAAATTCAAACTCTTTCTGGAAACGAACGCTTCAACCTAGAAGAGTGAAAATTGGGCAGCCAAGTGGGCTTAGTGAACTGATCACTACCACAGAGAATCATCAAGATTGGGTGAAAAAATGTTTGCCGAGATTTCAGAAAACCAGTACTTTTGGACGCTTGGCACACCTTTCAAATGAAAGTGTATTTATGCAGTCTCTAGGTAGGGCTGCTTCAAGAGGAAACAAACCATAGAGACAGAACCTAATACTACTTTATTTTGTCAAATTTCAAAGAGCTAGCACAAACCGTGTTTCATTTAGAGTTCCAAACACATCTATCTATATAGGAGAAAACAGAGTGAAACCTAAAAATTCAAACTCTTACTGGAAACGAACGCTTCAACTTAGAAGAGTGAAAATTGGGCAGCCAAGTGGACTTAGGGAACTGATCATTACCACAGAGAATCATCAAGATTGGGTGAAAAAATTTTTGCCGAGATTTCAGAAAAGCATTACTTTTGGACGCTTGGCACAACTTTCCAATGAAAGTGTATTTAGGCAGTCTCTAGGTAGGGCTGCTTCAAGAGGAAACAAACCATAGAGACAGAACCTAAAACTACTTTATTTTGTCAATTTTCAAAGATCAAGCACAAACCGTGTTTCACTTAGAGTTCCCAACACATCTATCTATATAGGAGAAAACAGAGTAAAACCTAAAAATTCAAACTCTTACTGGAAACGAACGCTTCAACCTAGATTGTGAAAATTGGGCAGCCAAGTGGACTTAGTGAACTGATCACTACCACAGAGAATCATCCAGATTGGGTGAAAAAATGTTTGCCGAGATTAAAGAAAACCAGTACTTTTGGACGCTTGGCACACCTTTCCAATGAAAATGTCTTTAGGCAATCTTGGCCTAGGGCTCCTTCAAGAGGAAACAAACCATAGAGACAGAACTTAGAACTACTTTTTTTTTCAATTTTCAAAAAGCTAGCACCTACCGTGTTTCATTTAGAGTTCCCAACACATCTAACTATATAGGAGAAAACAGAGTGAAACCTGAAAATTCAAACTCTTACTGGAAACGAACGCTTCAACCTAGAAGAGTGAAAATTGGGCAGCCAGGTGGGCTTAGTGAACTGATCATTACCACAATGTCTCATCAAGATTGGGTGAAAAAAGTTTTGCCGAGATTTCAGAAAACCAGTACTTTTGGACGCTTGGCACACCTTTCCAATGAAAATGTCTTTAGGCAGTCTCTGCTTAGGGCTGCTTCAAGAGGAAACAAACCTTAGAGACAGAACTTAGAACTACTTTATTTTGTCAAATTTCAAAGAGCTAGCACAAACCGTGTTTCATTTAGAGTTCCCAACACATCTATCTATATAGGAGAAAACAGAGTGATACCTAAAAATTCAAACTCTAACTGGAAACGAACGCTTCAACCTAGAAGAGTGAAAATTGGGCAGCCAAGTGGACTTAGTGAACTGATCATTACTACAGAGAATCATCAAGATTGGGTGAAAAAAATGTTTGCCGAGATTTCAGAAAACCAGTGCTTTTGGACGCTTGGCACACCTTTCCAATGAAAGTGTATTTAGGCAGTCTCTAGGTAGGGCTGCTTCAAGAGGAAACAAACCATAGAGACAGAACCTAAAACTACTTTATTTTCTCAATTTTCAAAGATCTAGCACAAACCGTGTTTCATTTAGAGTTCCCAACACATCTATCTATATAGTAGAAAACGGAGTGAAACCTAAAAATTCAAACTCTTTCTGGAAACGAACGCTTCAACCTAGAAGAGTGAAAATTGGGCATCCAAGTGTGCTTAGTGAACTGATCACTAGCACAGAGAATCATCAATATTGGGTGAAAAAATGTTTGCCGAGATTTCAGAAAACCAGTACTTTTGGACGCTTGGCACACCTTTCAAATGAAAGTGTATTTAGGCAGTCTCTAGGTAGGGCTGCTTCAAGAGGAAAAAACCATAGAGACAGAACCTAAAACTACTTTATTTTGTCAATTTTCAAAGAGCAAGCACAAACCGTGTTTCATTTAGAGTTCCCAACACATCTATGTATATAGGAGAAAACAGAGTGATACCTAAAAATTCAAACTCTTACTGGAAACAAACGCTTCAACCTAGAAGAGTGAAAATTGGCAGCCAAGTGGACTTAGTGAACTGATCATTACTACAGAGAATCATCAAGATTGGGTGAAAAAAATGTTTGCCGAGATTTCAGAAAACCAATACTTTTGGACGCTTGGCACACCTTTCCAATGAAAGTGTATTTAGGCAGTCTCTAGGTAGGGCTGCTTCAAGAGGAAACAAACCATAGAGACAGAACCTAAAACTACTTCATTTTGTCAATTTTCAAAGATCTAGCACAAACCGTGTTTTATTTAGAGTTCCAAACACATCTATCTATATAGGAGAAAACAGAGTGAAACCTAAAAATTCAAACTCTTACTGGAAACGAACGCTTCAACCTAGAAGAGTGAAAATTGGGCAGCCAAGTTGACTTAGTGAACTGATCACTACCACAGAGAATCATCAAGATTGGGTGAAAAAATGTTTGCCGAGATTTCAGAAAACCAGTACTTTTGGACGCTTGGCACACCTTTCCAATGAAAGTGTATTTAGGCAGTCTCCAGATAGGGCTGCTTCAAGAGGCAACAAACCATAGAAACAGAACCTAAAGCTACTTTATTTTGTCAATATTCATAGAGCTAGCACAAACCGTGTTTCATTTAGAGTTCCCAACACATCTATCTATATAGGAGATAACAGAGTGAAACCTAAAAATTCAAACTCTTACTGGAAACGAATGCTTCAACGTAGAAGAGTGAAAATTGGGCAGCCAAGTGAACTTAGTGCACTGATCACTACCACAGAGAATCATCAAGATTGGGTGAAAAAATGTTTGCCGAGATTTCAGAAAACCAGTACTTTTGGACGCTTGGCACAACGTTCCAAAGAAAATGTCTTTAGGCAGTCTCTGCTTAGGGGTGGTTCAAGAGGAAACAAACCTTAGAGAAAGAACTGAGAACTACTTTATTTTGTCAATTTTCAAAGAGCTAGCACAAACCGTGTTTCATTTAGAGTTCCCAACACATCTATCTATATAGGAGAAAACAGAGTGAAACCTAAAAATTCAAACTCTTACTGGAAACGAACGCTTCAACCTAGAGTGTGAAAATTGGGCAGCCAAGTGGACGTAGTGAACTGATCACTACCACAGAGAATCATCCAGATTGGGTGAAAAAATGTTTGCCGAGATTTCAGAAAACCAGTACTTTTGGACGCTTGGCACACCTTTCAAATGAAAGTGTATTTATGCAGTCCCTAGGTAGGGCTGCTTCAAGAGGAAACAAACCATAGAGACAGAACCTAATACTACTTTATTTTGTCAAATTTCAAAGAGCTAGCACAAACCGTGTTTCATTTAGAGTTCCAAACACATCTATCTATATAGGAGAAAACAGAGTGAAACCTAAAAATTCAAACTCTTACTGGAAACGAACGCTTCAACTTAGAAGAGTGAAAATTGGGCAGCCAAGTGGACTTAGTGAACTGATCATTACCACAGAGAATCATCAAGATTGGGTGAAAAAATTTTTGCCGAGATTTCAGAAAAGCATTACTTTTGGACGCTTGGCACAACTTTCAAATGAAAGTGTATTTAGGCAGTCTCTAGGTAGGGCTGCTTCAAGAGGAAACAAACCATAGAGACAGAACCTAAAACTACTTTATTTTGTCAATTTTCAAAGATCAAGCACAAACCGTGTTTCATTTAGAGTTCCCAACACATCTATCTATATAGGAGAAAACAGAGTAAAACCTAAAAATTCAAACTCTTACTGGAAACGAACGCGTCAACCTAGATTGTGAAAATTGGGCAGCCAAGTGGACTTAGTGAACTGATCACTACCACAGAGAATCATCCAGATTGGGTGAAAAAATGTTTGCCGAGATTAAAGAAAACCAGTACTTTTGGACGCTTGGCACACCTTTCCAATGAAAATGTCTTTAGGCAGTCTTGGCCTAGGGCTCCTTCAAGAGGAAACAAACCATAGAGACAGAACTTAGAACTACTTTTTTTTTCAATTTTCAAAAAGCTAGCACCTACCGTGTTTCATTTAGAGTTCCCAACACATCTAACTATATAGGAGAAAACAGAGTGAAACCTGAAAATTCAAACTCTTACTGGAAACGAACGCTTCAACCTAGAAGAGTGAAAATTGGGCAGCCAGGTGGGCTTAGTGAACTGATCATTACCACAATGTCTCATCAAGATTGGGTGAAAAAAGTTTTGCCGAGATTTCAGAAAACCAGTACTTTTGGACGCTTGGCACACCTTTCCAATGAAAATGTCTTTAGGCAGTCTCTGCTTAGGGCTCCTTCAAGAGGAAACAAACCTTAGAGACAGAACTTAGAACTACTTTATTTTGTCAAATTTCAAAGAGCTAGCACAAACCGTGTTTCATTTAGAGTTCCCAACACATCTATCTATATAGGAGAAAACAGAGTGATACCTAAAAATTCAAACTCTAACTGGAAACGAACGCTTCAACCTAGAAGAGTGAAAATTGGGCAGCCAAGTGGACTTAGTGAACTGATCATTACTACAGAGAATCATCAAGATTGGGTGAAAAAAATGTTTGCCGAGATTTCAGAAAACCAGTACTTTTGGACGCTTGGCACACCTTTCCAATGAAAGTGTATTTAGGCAGTCTCTAGGTAGGGCTGCTTCAAGAGGAAACAAACCATAGAGACAGAACCTAAAACTACTTTATTTTGTCAATTTTCAAAGATCTAGCACAAACCGTGTTTCATTTAGAGTTCCCAACACATCTATCTATATAGGAGAAAACGGAGTGAAACCTAAAAATTCAAACTCTTTCTGGAAACGAACGCTTCAACCTAGAAGAGTGAAAATTGGGCAGCCAACTGGGCTTAGTGAACTGATCACTACCACAGAGAATCATCAATATTGGGTGAAAAAATGTTTGCCGAGATTTCAGAAAACCAGTACTTTTGGACGCTTGGCACACCTTTCAAATGAAAGTGTATTTAGGCAGTCTCTAGGTAGGGCTGCTTCAAGAGGAAACAAACCATAGAGACAGAACCTAAAACTACTTTATTTTGTCAATTTTCAAAGAGCAAGCACAAACCGTGTTTCATTTAGAGTTCCCAACACATCTATGTATATAGGAGAAAACAGAGTGATACCTAAAAATTCAAACTCTTACTGGAAACGAACGCTTCAACCTAGAAGAGTGAAAATTGCAGCCAAGTGGACTTAGTGAACTGATCATTACTACAGAGAATCATCAAGATTGGGTGAAAAAAATGTTTGCCGAGATTTCAGAAAACCAATACTTTTGGACGCTTGGCACACCTTTCCAATGAAAGTGTATTTAGGCAGTCTCCAGATAGGGCTGCTTCAAGAGGCAACAAACCATAGAAACAGAACCTAAAACTACTTTATTTTGTCAATTTTCATAGAGCTAGCACAAACCGTGTTTCATTTAGAGTTCCCACACATCTATCTATATAGGAGATTACAGAGTGAAACCTAAAAATTCAAACTCTTACTGGAAACGAATGCTTCAACGTACAAGAGTGAAAATTGGGCAGCCAAGTGAACTTAGTGCACTGATCACTACCACAGAGAATCATCAAGATTGGGTGAAAAAATGTTTGCCGAGATTTCAGAAAACCAGTACTTTTGGACGCTTGGCACAACTTTGCAATGAAAATGTCTTTAGGCAGTCTCTGCTTAGGGGTGCTCCGTAGGAAACAAACCTTAGAGACAGAACTTAGAACTACTTTATTTTGTCAATTTTCAAAGAGCTAGCACAAACCGTGTTTCATTTAGAGTTCCCAACACATCTATCTATATAGGAGAAAACAGAGTGAAACCTAAAAATTCAAACTCTTACTGGAAACGAACGCTTCAACCTAGAGTGTGAAAATTGGGCTGCCAAGTGGACGTAGTGCTACCACAGAGAATCATCCAGATTGGGTGAAAAAATGTTTGCCGAGATTTCAGAAAACCAGTACTTTTGGACGCTTGGCACACCTTTCCAATGAAAGTGTATTTAGTCAGTCTCCAGATAGGGCTGCTTCAAGAGGCAACAAACCATAGAGACAGAACCTAAAACTACTTTATTTTGTCAATTTTCAAAGAGCTAGCACAAACCGTGTTTCATTTAGAGTTCCCAACACATGTATCTATATAGGAGAAAACAGAGTGAAACCTAAAGATTCAAACTCTTTCTGGAAACGAATGCTTCAACCTAGAAGAGTGAAAATTGGGCAGCCAAGTGGACTTAGTGCACTGATCACTACCACAGAGAATCATCAAGATTGGGTGAAAAAAAGGTTTGCCGAGATTTCAGAAAACCAGTACTTTTGGACGCTTGGCACACCTTTGCAATGAAAATGTCTTTAGGCAGTCTCTGCTTAGGGGTGCTCCGTAGGAAACAAACCTTAGAGACAGAACTTAGAACTACTTTATTTTGTCAATTTTCAAAGAGCTAGCACAAACCGTGTTTCATTTAGAGTTCCCAACACATCTATCTATATAGGAGAAAACAGAGTGATACCTAAAATTTCAAACTCTTACAGGAAACGAACGCTTCAACCTAGAAGAGTGAAAATTGGGCAGCCAAGTGGACTTAGTGAACTGATCACTACCACAGAGAATCATCAAGATTGGGTGAAAAAATGTTTGACGAGATTTCAGAAAACCAGTACTTTTGGACGCTTGGCACACCTTTCCAATGAAAGTGTATTTAGGGAGTCTCCAGATAGGGCTGCTTCAAGAGGCAACAAACAATAGAGACAGAACTTAGAACTACTTTATTTTGTCAATTTTCAAAGAGCTAGCACAAACCGTGTTTTATTTAGAGTTCCCAACACATCTATATATATAGGAGAAAACAGAGTGATACCTAAAATTTCAAACTCTTACTGGAAACGAACGCTTCAACCTAGAAGAGTGAAAATTGGGCAGCCAAGTGGACGTCGTGAACTGATCATTACCACAGAGAATCATCAAGATTGGGTGAAAAAAATGTTTGCCGAGATTTCAGAAAACCAGTACTTTTGGACGCTTGGCACACCTTTCCAATGAAAGTGTATTTAGGCAGTATCTAGTTAGGGCTGCTTCAAGAGGAAACAAACCATAGAGACAAAACCTAAAACTACTTTATTTGTCAATTTTCAAAGATCTAGCACAAACCGTGTTTCATTTAGAGTTCCAAACACATCTATCTATATAGGAGAAAACAGACTGAAACCTAAAAATTCAAACTCTTACTGGAAACGAACGCTTCAACCTAGAAGAGTGAAAATGGGTAGCCAAGTGGACTTAGTGCACTGATCACTACCACAGAGAATCATCAAGATTGGGTGAAAAAATGTTTGCCGAGATTTCAGAAAACCAGTACTTTTGGACGCTTGGCACACCTTTCCAATGAAAATGTCTTTAGGCAGTCTCTGCTTAGGGGTGCTGCAAGAGGAAACAAACCTTAGAGACAGAACTGAGAACTACTTTATTTTGTCAATTTTCAAAGAGCTAGCACAAACCGTGTTTCATTTAGAGTTCCCAACACATCTATCTATATAGGAGAAAACAGAGTGATACCTAAAAATTCAAACTCTTACTGGAAACGAACGCTTCAACCTAGAAGAGTGAAAATTGGGCAGTCAAGTGGACTTAGTGAACTGATCAATACCACAGAGAATCATCAAGATTGGGTGAAAAAATATTTGCCGAGATTTCAGAAAACCAGTACTTTTGGACGCTTGGCACACCTTTCCAATGAAAGTGTATTTAGGCAGTCTCCAGATAGGGCTGCTTCAAGAGGCAACAAACCATAGAGACAGAACCTAAAACTACTTTATTTTGTCAATTTTCAAAGAGCTAGCACAAACCGTGTTTCATTTAGAGTTCCCAACACATGTATCTATATAGGAGAAAACAGAGTGAAACCTAAAGATTCAAACTCTTTCTGGAAACGAATGCTTCAACCTAGAATAGTGAAAATTGGGCAGCCAAGTGGACTTAGTGCACTGATCACTACCACAGAGAATTATCAAGATTGGGTGAAAAAAAGGTTTGCCGAGATTTCAGAAAACCAGTACTTTTGGACGCTTGGCACACCTTTGCAATGAAAATGTCTTTAGGCAGTCTCTGCTTAGGGGTGCTCCGTAGGAAACAAACCTTAGAGACAGAACTTAGAACTACTTTATTTTGTCAATTTTCAAAGAGCTAGCACAAACCGTGTTTCATTTAGAGTTCCCAACACATCTATCTATATAGGAGAAATCAGAGTGATACCTAAAAATTCAAACTCTTACTGGAAACGAACGCTTCAACCTAGAAGAGTGAAAATTGGGCAGCCAAGTGGACTTAGTGAACTGATCATTACTACAGAGAATCATCAAGATTGGGTGAAAAAAATGTTTGCCGAGATTTCAGAAAACCAGTACTTTTGGACGCTTGGCACACCTTTCCAATGAAAGTGTATTTAGGCAGTCTCCAGATAGGGCTGCTTCAAGAGGCAACAAACCATAGAGACAGAACCTAAAACTACTATATTTTGTCAATTTTCAAAGAGCTAGCACAAACCGTGTTTCATTTAGAGTTCCCAACACATCTATCTATATAGGAGATAACAGAGTGAAACCTAAAAATTCAAACTCTTACTGGAAACGAATGCTTCAACTTAGAATAGTGAAAATTGGGCAGCCAAGTGGACTTAGTGCACTGATCACTACCACAGAGAATCATCAAGATTGGGTGAAAAAAGGTTTGCCGAGATTTCAGAAAACCAGTGCTTTTGGACGCTTGGCACACCTTTCCAATGAAAATGTCTTTAGGCAGTCTCTGCTTAGGGGTGCTTCAAGAGGAAACAAACCTTAGAGACAGAACTGAGAACTACTTTATTTTGTCAATTTTCAAAGAGCTAGCACAAACCGTGTTTCATTTACAGTTCCCAATACATCTATCTATATAGGAGAAAACAGAGTGATACCTAAAAATTCAAACTCTTACTGGAAACGAACGCTTCAACCTAGAAGAGTGAAAATTGGGCAGCCAAGTGGACGTAGTGAACTGATCAGTAACTCAGAGAATCATCAAGATTGGGTGAAAAAATGTTTGCCGAGATTTCAGAAAACCAGTACTTTTGGACGCTTGGCACACCTTTCCAATGAAAGTGTATTTAGGCAGTCTCTAGTTAGGGCTGCTTCAAGAGGAAACAAACCATAGAGACAGAACCTAAAACTACTTTATTTTGTCAATTTTCAAATATCTAGCACAAACCGTGTTTCATTTAGAGTTCCAAACACATCTATCTATATAGGAGAAAACAGAGTGAAACCTGAAATTTCAAACTCTTACCGGAAACGAACGCTTCAACCTAGAAGAGTGAAAATTGGGCAGCCAAGTGGACGTCGTGAACTGATCATTACCACAGAGAATCATCAAGATTGGGTGAAAAAATGTTTGCCGAGATTTCAGAAAACCAGTACTTTTGGACGCTTGGCACACCTTTCCAATGAAAGTGTATTTAGGCAGTCTCTAGTTAGGGCTGCTTCAGGAGGAAACAAACCATAGAGACAGAACCTAAAACTACTTTATTTTGTCAATTTTCAAAGATCTAGCACAAACCGTGTTTCATTTAGAGTTCCCAACACATCTATCTATATAGGAGAAAACGGAGTGAAACCTAAAAATTCAAACTCTTTCTGGAAACGAACGCTTCAACCTAGAAGAGTAAAAATTGGGCAGCCAGGTGGGCTTAGTGAACTGATCATTACCACAATGTCTCATCAAGATTGGGTGAAAAAAGTTTTGCCGAGATTTCAGAAAACCAGTACTTTTGGACGCTTGGCACACCTTTCCAATGAAAATGTCTTTAGGCAGTCTCTGCTTAGGGCTCCTTCAAGAGGAAACAAACCTTAGAGACAGAACTTAGAACTACTTTATTTTGTCAAATTTCAAAGAGCTAGCACAAACCGTGTTTCATTTAGAGTTCCCAACACATCTATCTATATAGGAGAAAACAGAGTGATACCTAAAAATTCAAACTCTAACTGGAAACGAACGCTTCAACCTAGAAGAGTGAAAATTGGGCAGCCAAGTGGACTTAGTGAACTGATCATTACTACAGAGAATCATCAAGATTGGGTGAAAAAAATGTTTGCCGAGATTTCAGAAAACCAGTACTTTTGGACGCTTGGCACACCTTTCCAATGAAAGTGTATTTAGGCAGTCTCTAGGTAGGGCTGCTTCAAGAGGAAACAAACCATAGAGACAGAACCTAAAACTACTTTATTTTGTCAATTTTCAAAGATCTAGCGCAAACCGTGTTTCATTTAGAGTTCCCAACACATCTATCTATATAGGAGAAAACGGAGTGAAACCTAAAAATTCAAACTCTTTCTGGAAACGAACGCTTCAACCTAGAAGAGTGAAAATTGGGCAGCCAACTGGGCTTAGTGAACTGATCACTACCACAGAGAATCATCAATATTGGGTGAAAAAATGTTTGCCGAGATTTCAGAAAACCAGTACTTTTGGACGCTTGGCACACCTTTCAAATGAAAGTGTATTTAGGCAGTCTCTAGGTAGGGCTGCTTCAAGAGGAAACAAACCATAGAGACAGAACCTAAAACTACTTTATTTTGTCAATTTTCAAAGAGCAAGCACAAACCGTGTTTCATTTAGAGTTCCCAACACATCTATGTATATAGGAGAAAACAGAGTGATACCTAAAAATTCAAACTCTTACTGGAAACGAACGCTTCAACCTAGAAGAGTGAAAATTGGCAGCCAAGTGGACTTAGTGAACTGATCATTACTACAGAGAATCATCAAGATTGGGTGAAAAAAATGTTTGCCGAGATTTCAGAAAACCAATACTTTTGGACGCTTGGCACACCTTTCCAATGAAAGTGTATTTAGGCAGTCTCCAGATAGGGCTGCTTCAAGAGGCAACAAACCATAGAAACAGAACCTAAAACTACTTTATTTTGTCAATTTTCATAGAGCTAGCACAAACCGTGTTTCATTTAGAGTTCCCAACACATCTATCTATATAGGAGATTACAGAGTGAAACCTAAAAATTCAAACTCTTACTGGAAACGAATGCTTCAACGTACAAGAGTGAAAATTGGGCAGCCAAGTGAACTTAGTGCACTGATCACTACCACAGAGAATCATCAAGATTGGGTGAAAAAATGTTTGCCGAGATTTCAGAAAACCAGTACTTTTGGACGCTTGGCACAACTTTGCAATGAAAATGTCTTTAGGCAGTCTCTGCTTAGGGGTGCTCCGTAGGAAACAAACCTTAGAGACAGAACTTAGAACTACTTTATTTTGTCAATTTTCAAAGAGCTAGCACAAACCGTGTTTCATTTAGAGTTCCCAACACATCTATCTATATAGGAGAAAACAGAGTGATACCTAAAATTTCAAACTCTTACAGGAAACGAACGCTTCAACCTAGAAGAGTGAAAATTGGGCAGCCAAGTGGACTTAGTGAACTGATCACTACCACAGAGAATCATCCAGATTGGGTGAAAAAATGTTTGACGAGATTTCAGAAAACCAGTACTTTTGGACGCTTGGCACACCTTTCCAATGAAAGTGTATTTAGGGAGTCTCCAGATAGGGCTGCTTCAAGAGGCAACAAACCATAGAGACAGAACTTAGAACTACTTTATTTTGTCAATTTTCAAAGAGCTAGCACAAACCGTGTTTTATTTAGAGTTCCCAACACATCTATATATATAGGAGAAAACAGAGTGATACCTAAAATTTCAAACTCTTACTGGAAACGAACGCTTCAACCTAGAAGAGTGAAAATTGGGCAGCCAAGTGGACGTCGTGAACTGATCATTACCACAGAGAATCATCAAGATTGGGTGAAAAAAATGTTTGCCGAGATTTCAGAAAACCAGTACTTTTGGACGCTTGGCACACCTTTCCAATGAAAGTGTATTTAGGCAGTATCTAGTTAGGGCTGCTTCAAGAGGAAACAAACCATAGAGACAAAACCTAAAACTACTTTATTTGTCAATTTTCAAAGATCTAGCACAAACCTTGTTTCATTTAGAGTTCCAAACACATCTATCTATATAGGAGAAAACAGACTGAAACCTAAAAATTCAAACTCTTACTGGAAACGAACGCTTCAACCTAGAAGAGTGAAAATGGGTAGCCAAGTGGACTTAGTGCACTGATCACTACCACAGAGAATCATCAAGATTGGGTGAAAAAATGTTTGCCGAGATTTCAGAAAACCAGTACTTTTGGACGCTTGGCACACCTTTCCAATGAAAATGTCTTTAGGCAGTCTCTGCTTAGGGGTGCTTCAAGAGGCAACAAACCATAGAGACAGAACCTAAAACTACTATATTTTGTCAATTTTCAAAGAGCTAGCTCAAACCGTGTTTCATTTAGAGTTCCCAACACATCTATCTATATAGGAGATAACAGAGTGAAACCTAAAAATTCAAACTCTTACTGGAAACGAATGCTTCAACTTAGAATAGTGAAAATTGGGCAGCCAAGTGGACTTAGTGCACTGATCACTACCACAGAGAATCATCAAGATTGGGTGAAAAAAGGTTTGCCGAGATTTCAGAAAACCAGTGCTCTTGGACGCTTGGCACACCTTTCCAATGAA